>NW_019384745.1:666308-678375 GCF_000671375.1 Centruroides sculpturatus | reverse complement strand
ATTTAATTTATATTTATATTTTTTATATATTTTATATATTCAATAATATATAAAACGTCCAGCGACGAGTTCCGGCTTTTGATTTATTCAAACATATTACAGAATAAATACCATAAAGTCCTTTTTAAGATTGATACAATAAGACAATTCAACATATGGGCGATTGTCAAGTGGACCTCCCAAGAAGACTTTGTGGAAACTGGCTCCTATTTGTATTAAACACATGAAGAAAATCCTGAAAACTCCACACAACTAGCATGTTAACACTTGCATACACTTTAGTGTTTTTGAAATGTAAAAAGTATACATTTACATATTTTTACATTTAATTATTTATGGTGAAGCAAAATTTTCCAAATATAAAAAAAGAGCTTATCTTCAAGCCATAAAATATGTTCTACGTGGATAACATTTAATTGAATGCATATACAAATGCTCTTGTTTAACTCTTGAGACAAAGGAATTTTAATCTCAGCAACTGTTAAAAGGAATAGAAAAGTCTTCCTGAATCTCCATCCTCAGGAAGACTTTTGACACTGTAAATTCTCAATTCTAAGCTGTAAAAGTTAAACATTACGATTTAACAACGAAAAATAAATTTAAGCTGTAAAAGCTAAACATAACATAAATTTATTTTTAAATTCTTACTCAGAAATAACTTAATATTTTTTATATACTTTTCAAAATATCTAATATTTAAGTTTAATATATACCATTTAAACTGAAACAATTTCCTCATGTAAAAGTATTGTATTTGACAGATATTCCTTAATCAGATCAGTAGAAAAGTTTCACAAGTGCAAGATTGCCAACTGTGGAACAAATCTAAGATTTGGAAGAATGATACAAGCATTTACAGTAATGAGTCATTGAACAATTTATTTAAAAAATTAGATGATGTCATCTTTCTCTTAAAAAATTGCAAGAAATCACTAGATGTAATAAAGCAATCTTGTAGTAACAAAAAACTCATTATCATGCCAATAATACAAGAAACTGTTTCATTGAAGTCAAAGAAATAAATATCAATTTATTACTACTTTTAGATCACTTGTCTCTCTTCAGGAAAAAAAATCTGCAAAACATATATATTGGGATTTTATGTTGATGTGGGAAAGGAAATCTGTTATTCTAGTAAATAAACTAAATAAATAAAATGCAACCTAAATTAAACAAAACATTACTCCTCCTTTGGATTGATGGAATATGGCAATGTGACACGTGAGCAATCTGCGGAGGGATGACTCTCGAGCACTTTCTATGGGAAACTGGCCTCTATTTAGGTGTTTCACATGTGAAGAAAACTTGAAAAATCCACATGACCAACCTGTCAGTCGGGTGAATCTCATAACCGACTACTAGTGTTTGGTGGTTTTATCCATCCTTCGCTGGGTAGACATTCTCTTTTCTTTGACTCCAACTAAATAGTTTATTCTATAAATAATCTTTAAAAAACTTAGTATAATCATATTAAAGTTAAAATAAAATATATTCTATATGATGGATATAATTTATTAAGAAATACTTGATAATATAATATCTATATTTTGCACTTTTATTTAATTAATTAGAACTTGATACAAATGATTTATTTCACCTAATATCTTGGAGATGCTAATAATTTTCATTAAAAATCTCTCATATTTAGTTGAAAAATCTTAATAAAAACTGTGAAGAATANGTTTCCTTCCTATATATATATACTGTATATATATTTAATTTAATTATTTTAAATCTCATTAACCACTTTTTAAATTTAAACAGATGATATTTAATTATATATCTTTAAAAAAAATTTATTGTGTTATAAAAATTTACACAGTACAAAAATGGAAAGCCATGACTAAAGTAAGTATTAATTACATATTAATTTATAATTAATTAATTTAATGTTCAATACATTTATATACATTAGAAGAAAAACAATGAACTTGATCTTAAACTTGAAGAAAGCTGTACTTCTTTAAAAAAGGTAAATTATAAATTTATTTTGTATTAAATGTTTTAAAAATAAATTATATAAATTATTTCTAAAAATGATTAAATAAAATATAGAGAAAAGAAGAAATATGGAGATTTTATGAGGACAAAAAGAAAGAAAATGAATCTGAAGAAGATAAAGATTTCTTATTCAAGTAATTAACATTTTTTATTACAGAGTCCCTGATTAATGCAGCAGACATGTTGCTCAAGAATAGCACATTAAGCAAAGTCTATACCAGTGATTCCCGAAGTGGGCACTACCACCTCCTTGAAGGTGGTAGAAGACTCGAGGGGACACTAGAAGGCAGTACAGGTGTTGGAAGAGGAGGAGGACAATTCATTTTGAAACAAAACCAAAAATATGTATGAGAAATAAATGCACTAAAAGGAGGCATTAGTCCAAAAAGTTTGGGAAACACTGCTCTATACAATGACTAACAGTGATCTTCAGAATCACATTACATTTAAAAAATAGTCTAATATGATTCTTTAATTATGGAAAATTGCCCATAATTAATGAATGATGTTA
Source organism: Centruroides sculpturatus (assembly GCF_000671375.1). Taxonomy (NCBI): domain Eukaryota; kingdom Metazoa; phylum Arthropoda; class Arachnida; order Scorpiones; family Buthidae; genus Centruroides; species Centruroides sculpturatus. The sequence continues at coordinate 675,863 of NW_019384745.1, read as the reverse complement.
AATCCACTAAACAAAAGTGTCTTAACCAACTATTGTCTGTACAAAAAAATCATTTGAAGAAAATATTTCATTGTTTGTATAATTTTATAAAATTTATTTTCCTTAAATTTATATTGTTTACTGTTATTGTTAATAGTCTACTTGGACTTTACTTATTAATAGGACTTAATACTGGTGTTTAAATTATTACTACAGGTGATATAATAAAGAAATTTTGTTCTTTCCTGAACTAACTCTCATTGCCGTGCCAATCTTTAAACACCAGTATTAAGTCCTATTAATAAGTAAAGTCCAAGTAGACAATTAACAATAACATTAGAATTTAAGGAGAGTAAGGCTTTTACAATTATATTGTTTACATTTATTAAATTATATTACAGAGAGGAATTTTTCAAAAATACAGAAGCTATTAAAAATAGTTTTTTAGAAATTCATAGCAGTTATTTACAATTTCGTCGGCTACTTCATAATGAAAAGTTAAAAATATTCGAACTATGTAGCTCTGTAGATAATACCATGAAAGAAAATATCAAATTAGAATATGAGTTAAGTGAAAATGAAGCCTCTTTAGAAGATTTACTTAAAAGGATTGACAGAATTGAACAAATGCTAGTAAGTTTAAATACTGTATTTAAAAGAAAATGTTTGTTTATAAAAAATTTACTGACATTTTATAAATGTTCTTTATGCAGTTTAGGAAATGACTTACCAAAAGAACATAAAAATATTTCCTGAAAAAGGCAATTTTAAAATGAAATGAAGTGTTTCTGTTTACATAAATAGTATTAGCAACTGGATTTCATACAAATAGAGTATTTAGTGCACACAAAATAATATTTTGTAAAATATTCAACATTAAAATATTTATGATTGTAGTTTTATTCTCTACATTGTATGACATTTCTAATTAACCAGTCTCAAACGATACCTCTGGATTTTAATCAGGCTATAATACAATTACTTAATTATAAAGATATTACATAATTTGGTCTGGAGGTTAAGCTGCCATCTAGTATAATATTTAAAAATTAGCAAATTATGTAATTAACTGGTATATATAAATATATACTAGTTAATTACATATTTTATATACTAATTCAAAATGATGCAAAATATAAATTACATTATAATTAGATAGTAAAAATTAATATGTTCAGTGCTTATCAGTTTTTAATGAGATGAAGATATTAATTAGATAGATTAGATGCATGAAAAAAATGAAAATCTATTTACATAATTAATTTTTATCTTGTAAAAATACAGTATAAACTGAACTAGAGTTGAAAGTGTATAAAGATCTCACAGATAATAAAGCACTGAAGGAAGAGGAATTCTATCACACTATCAAGTAATATTCCATCACTCATCAAGAATTTTTTATTAGAAAATAGACATGAGTACCTAAAAAATGTACAGTATTTTATTAATTGTATTATTAAGAAAAATTAAAATACAGTAAAAAAATTATTAAATGCAACATCTTTGTTTTATTTCCAATATTATCAATACAAAGAACATCCTACAATTAAACTAAATAATATATAATTTCTGATTATTATTCAATTCCTAACATTTTATAGGAATCACTTAAGATTTTTATTGAACTTTGGATTTTAAAAATATATTAAGAGTAGCATTATTTCAGTTTATTAGAAATCATAACTTGTAATTTTAACACTAACAATTAACAAGAAAAACACTACAAAATTTATTTATGTTAAAGCATTCTTAAAATTATTTTTAAATAATTAATACTAAAGTATTTTCTTTTACTGAATTAATTAATTACAATCTATTAAACTTATAAAAATAAGTATAAATGAAAAAAGTTCTCGTAATAAATAATTAATACCATATTAAAAAAGTACATTTGAGAAATTGTAAAATTAACTGCTTAGTTTTGTATAAATTCTACAATGGAATTTTTTAAATAGAAAATGTTTCTTGTCTAAAAGTATTTGTCTAAATTCCACATATCTTGCATGGTGTTGCATGCTCTAAGAGATGAAGCTATGCAGAGAAGCCTCATACAGTTCCCTCCCTCATTTTTTGATGTCCAACTGCTCCCTCTTTGAATATTTTAACCAGACAAAGACTGTATGACTTTGTAATTTAAACTGTTTTGCTATCTCTCATAGGTTAAAAAGAATTATTGTTTACTTTTAATTAGTCTTAGGTATATGGAATGTTGATTGTCTGGATTGCCTTCCAACTTGGTTAAAAATAAGCAAGCATTTACAATAGAGCATTGATTATCCGAATCAATTGGGGACTGGGGTTGTTCGGAAAATCGATTTTTCGGATAACCGATTATGTACAAAAAAATATATTAACCTAGCCCATGTTGAAATTTATTCAAATCCTGGCACATCCTTAAGTACCCTCTTATGGTCACACCAGTGTTGCCAGCTAAAACACGCACACCAACAAAAATAATATTGGAGTAACCTAAGACATAGCCAAAGATTGCAACGCCACAGCACTAGCAGAAATTTAAATATGCTGACTGGAAAGGTTTCAGTTGATTGATATTTGATAATCGATGCTCTACTGCAGTGATTCCCAACCTGGGTATGTGATAGGTTGTTTAGGGGTACAGGCAAAAGTTAGTTATTNATTAGATGCATGAAAAAAATGAAAATCTATTTACATAATTAATTTTTATCTTGTAAAAATACAGTATAAACTGAACTAGAGTTGAAAGTGTATAAAGATCTCACAGATAATAAAGCACTGAAGGAAGAGGAATTCTATCACACTATCAAGTAATATTCCATCACTCATCAAGAATTTTTTATTAGAAAATAGACATTAGTACCTAAAAAATATACAGTATTTTATTAATTGTATTATTAAGAAAAATTAAAATACAGTAAAAAAATTATTAACTGCAACATCTTTGTTTTATTTCCAATATTATCAATACAAAGAACATCCTACAATTAAACTAAATAATATATAATTTCTGATTATTATTCAATTCCTAACATTTTATAGGAATCACTTAAGATTTTTAATGAACTTTGGATTTTAAAAATATATTAAGAGTAGCATTATTTCAGTTTATTAGAAATCATAACTTGTAATTTTAACACTAACAATTAACAAGAAAAACACTACAAAATTTATTTATGTTAAAGCATTCTTAAAATTATTTTTAAATAATTAATACTAAAGTATTTTCTTTTACTGAATTAATTAATTACAATCTATTAAACTTATAAAAATAAGTATAAATGAAAAAAGTTCTCGTAATAAATAATTAATACCATATTAAAAAAGTACATTTGAGAAATTGTAAAATTAACTGCTTAGTTTTGTATAAATTCTACAATGGAATTTTTTAAATAGAAAATGTTTCTTGTCTAAAAGTATTTGTCTAAATTCCACATATCTTGCATGGTGTTGCATGCTCTAAGAGATGAAGCTATGCAGAGAAGCCTCATACAGTTCCCTCCCTCATTTTTTGATGTTCAACTGCTCCCTCTTTGAATATTTTAACCAGACAAAGACTGTATGACTTTGTAATTTAAACTGTTTTGCTATCTCTCATAGGATAAAAAGAATTATTGTTTACTTTTAATTAGTCTTAGGTATATGGAATGTTGATTGTCTGGATTGCCTTCCAACTTGGTTAAAAATAAGCAAGCATTTACAATAGAGCATTGATTATCCGAATCAATTGGGGACTGGGGTTGTTCGGAAAATCAATTTTTCAGATAACTGATTATGTACAGAAAAATATATTAACCTAGCCCATGTTGAAATTTATTCAAATCCTTAAGTACCCTCTTATGGTCACACCAGTGCTGCCAGCTAAAACACGCACACCAACAAAAATAATATTGGAGTAACCTAAGACATAGCCAAAGATTGCAGCGCCACAGCACTAGCAGAAATTTAAATATGCTGACTGGAAAGCTTTTGGTTGATCAATATTCGGATAATCGATGCTCTACTGTACAGTACATACATATACAGGTAACCCCCGTATAACACGGTAGTTACGTTCCAAAAAATTGCCGTGTTATGCGAAACAAAGAACTAGTACGAAAAGGAGGGTTAGGTTCCAAAAATTAAAAAACATGCTACTATATTTTCATAATTAAGATAAATATCTTTATTAAAATTTTCTTAAGTGATACATATTAATATAAATTAAACAATGTTTTCTTTGTCATCACTAAAAGCACTATTAACCGAGAGCGTTTTATTTTTGGCAAGTTATCGTTATCCTCTGAGCATTTTTCTGCATTATTTTCAGATTCATGCTTTACCTTTTGCAAAATGTATGTAATTTTAGATTGCTTGCTTCTAGTTAAAAGATCTTTATAAATTTCCTTATATGGTGCTAAGCACTTATGGAATAAGAGAAAAACATCTGGCAACACCAGATGCAGAAGCGTCGAGATCTGACAAAATTGAAACAATTTTCGCGATAGACCATGTGTATGAAGGCGAGAAAAGAAAATTTACATACTGAAGTACTAATAGTTCATGAAAATAATAATTTTCGTGAACTATTAGTACTTAAGTATGTAAAAATTTATTACATTTTATGTTGTACGAGGGTTTTACCTATATCTCGAACCATGTCAGAGTGAATCCATGCTATAGAAGTGCCGTGTTATACAGGGGTTGCCTGTACCGTATAAGCATGAAAAGTAATCTTTTCTAAATAAAGAAAATAAACCATATTCATATGCAAGTACTTTTCCACATTTAATATTTTATTTGCAAATAATTATGCACATGTATACATAATTGAGTGTTTGGGTACAAAGAAAAAAAAATCACTATTTTAAAGCAAAAATCCAATTACCTGGATGTTTAACACAGCCAGTCAGCCTGAGATCCCAATTAATTCAGATAATTGGAGTTTTACTGTAAATATATAGACATACTGTACACATTCTTATAATCTCTACTACAAAATTTAAAAAAATCAGTCTTAGATAAAAAATTTGTCTTATACTTGCCTGTTTAGACAGAAACACAGTTTTTCTTTTTCATTTCTTTTAATTTCTGAATAAATACTTTTTTATATTTAAAATTTGTAAAAATACAATAGACCATCTGTTAAAAACAAAATCACTGAAGATTAGCAACTTGAATCTTGTAAGTTATTTCACTGTTTTAACCTGTCCTTGTCCAATTTTCATATTAATAATAATCTCAAAATGCCTTTATAATCATAGAAAATATTCTGTCCCTAACTAGTAATAATATTGGAATAGCAGAATTATTTAAATTAGTTTTTAAAAAAATTTAAATTTTACTGAATACTTCCTATACTGCATATTGAATATATACAACACTTAATAATTTTATAGTATAAATAAATATTAAAATATTCAGCAATTTCTTAAAAAATTTTATAAGAGAATTACATTGAACTGTGATTAATTCAAAAATTTTTAATTATTAAAATTAAAAGAAGAAATAAATCTCAAACAAACATAAAAAAATGCATATAAAATTTATTTCTTAAAATTACTCATTACATATTTACTAATTTAAAATAATGTTTGTTTTACAAAAATTTATTTCTTGATTTTGAAAATGTTTCCCTATAAAAATTTTTCTTCTATTCCTCTAATAAGTAAATTTTCATGACTTGATTTTATTCCTTCTTTAGGCTGAAAAAAAGTATAAAACATTTTAGAGAAACAGATCAAATGCAGGTCTTTATGTAAGTTTATGTATGGAATTTAACTATTGAATATATCATTTATATAATAATATACAGGCAATCCTTTAATGTTTTGACATAATACATTCCTAAAAATATCTGTAAAAATCAAGCAGCAGAGTATAATAGAGTTTTGTCTGCAGGGAGTTAAAGAAATATATTGTAAAATCTCTTAAGATATAGCAAAATTGGTTTTCAGCTAAATCAATCAATGCATCTTTAACGGTAGACAAATTTTAAATAATGCTAATATTTTTGATCTAGTGAATTTGGAAACAGAAGTGAAGATGATGGCCCATTAACCACATAAAAAATGTTAGAGTTATTTAAATTTCACCCTCTGTTAAATGTGCATGGATTAATTCAACTGAATAAGCAAAGTAACTAGTTCATCCTTATTGTTTTGTTTTCTTTTCCTCTGATTTATGTTACAATGTATGATATATTATTTAAAATGTTAAAATCTATATCACACAGAAAAGAGGCAGCAAAAATTAAATTTTCATGAATAATTTTAGTGTAACAAACTTAAACTGATAAAGAAGACAATACACAATAGATCAAAAATTTTGTTTGTTGGCTGATAATGTACAGAACATATGTTTAAACTTTAGTTAAACTTTTTTAGTTATACAAAAAAACTTTAAATTTTTCTATCCAGTAAGAGTATATGCTTACTCCACAATGGATAGGATATGCTTGACTTAAAATATGCACCGGGGGTATATGCTGTCCCTCTTTGGGATTACAGATTTAATAGTCGTTTAGTCTATGTGGGCTCAACCAAATGCTCCCTTTACAAACGCCTTCGGGAGCACAAATACGGCATTGATGATAATAAACATATCACCACCCTTTCAACTGTTGCCACCGAATCTGGAATCACGGTTGATCTACAAAATGCCTGTCTGATCAGGCTATCACACCATACTGATCAGCTCAGAAACATGGAGACTCTCGAAATATATAAAGCGGGATTACATAACACATGCATTAACTCTAAGGATGCGGTCAGCATCTCTCATGCATGGAAATTTTGTTATGAGGGAACACCCCCCATAACTAGCTTTAATTTGTGTATATTTCACCAGCATTCAACGTTTCGCAGGCTTAATTTTATACATGCTTAAACGTAATTTCTACACGAGCGTAATGTTCTAGTTTTTAATATTAGCATTGCTGTTCTAAAGTTTGAATTGTATTCATCCGGTTTCTTGTTCCATTTTGCACTTATTTGAATTCCTCAGAACTGTAGCCTGAGGAAGACCCTGATATGGTTGAAAACGTTCGCTGTTTTGTAAACACGTATTACTGGAGTTTCAGAAGGTTTTATGTGTGATGAATTACTGTAGTTAAATTAATGTGTGTGTAAATATTTACATATCTTAAAATTAAATTACATCTATGAATCAAAAATTTAAATTTGGCAATACTATATTTCTTAGTAATGCTTGAGATTTATATTAATAATTAAAAATCCTTAACTTATAGTAAAGTTTAATATATAAAGTAAATTTTAAAAAATAATTCAATGTACACTAAAATTATCAAAAACAATATATATATACATAAAATATGAAATTACCTTCATCATAGATGTTCTCTCAAAATTAGAACCGCCACATTTTCTAAAAAATATACACAAAAATAAGTATACAGATTGAAATTTTGATTAAAAAATTGGTACTTTAGCAGTGAAATTTTAAGTTCTAGAACATTAATTTATGCATTATTGAATTAATTACAAAAAAAGATATTTTACCTGCAAGATTTTTTGGGTAATTTTGTAAAAGCAAAAGTTCTATGATTGCAGTCTGTACATCGGAAAAAACGCTTAATTGCTTTGTGACGTTTCAAAGGGTGATTTTCTGTTTTACAGAGTTCGGAAGGTTGATATGAAGTGTACATACACTGAAAAACACATGCATTTTTTTTAATATTAATACATTTTGTTGATTTTTTCTAACATTTACTCTTATATATAACAAATCAATGTGCTTAAAATACAATCTATTCTCAATTGCTCTAAATCATAGTGGCATATATTAAGTGTTAGCATAACATTATTTATATACAGTATTTCAGTATGATTACTATATACTACTCTACTGTAAATAAGTTACATGATCTATGTTGCAATCTCTTAAAATATTTTCTCAAGTATCAATATTACAGTATATTAAGTAATAATTATTTTTAATAATATCATTTTAACATGCTTGTAAAATTAATTATGATAGCATAATATGTTCCCAGATTTGCTACTAAAATTACATAAATAAACCAAAATCATTAATAAAATATCTGATTCTAATCTTTATTGCAGCAAGTTTCGTCACTATAGTTACTATTATACTATCTATTATACTTGAGTTTATTTATTAAAAATCTTTTAACACAACAGGATTCTTCTATTTAAAAAACAAATAACTTTTCTTCATTAAAATTAATCATGTAATCTATTTAACTAAGAAAACTTGTTTGTTTTTTAAATAGAAGATTCCTGTTTGGTTGACAGATTTCTAATAAATAAATTCAAGTATAATTGAGAGTGTAGTGTTAATTATTAATAAAGTACTTTTGTTTTCATTATTTGAAGTGTCTTCAGATTGCATTCTACACAAAAAATCAAAAATAGAACAAATTTGTTCATTCTGCATTTGATTTTTGTTCAGAATATAGTCCACAAACACTTCAAACAAAAAAGGCAAAAACAGTTATTAATTTTCTTAATTTGTATAATCTATTAGTATCATGAACAAATCTGTAAACTTTTTGGGAAGGAAGAAGGCTTATTTCTCCGTGTTTATTAAAAATACTATCATCAACTGTAGGGTCTTCCAAATAAAATTCTACCTATAATAACCTTCCAAATAAAATTCTATTTGAATTATTGTAATTATGTTAATTATTATCCAAGAATGTTGTAATGTACATTAAAACATCACAAAACTGTCCAAGTTTTATTATAATATATTATACATACAATTTCTCAATGTCACAGCACATATTCGACTGATACTCAAATTTTTGAATGTCACTCTTCCCATAGCAGCCACAATTCTACAGCTCCTGCAGATTACTGATGTTGCAACAATGATCAGTGATTCCAACTTTGCAAACTGCACAACACAAAATGCTTTCTCTATTGCAAAGTCTCCGTTTCATTTATGGCACTTCCAATAGGCAATAGACAACAATTTGAATGCAGTTTGGAGATGAAACTTGAACAACTATTCAATTGATTGGGGTATGTTGCATACTTCTCAGATAATAATTAACATAATTAAAGTAATTTAAAATGGTAGCATTCTTTCTTGAAAATCCTATACAATAAAAATGATTCAGTTACCGAAAGTTAAATAAGATACAGAGTAACCTCAAAATATTATTATGTTTAGTGGGTTATACTTGGTTGACACCGGTGGCTGTGTACTATGCCAGGCCAGAGTCAAGGCATGGCAAGCAAAACAAAACTAAAATTAAATAAGTGTGTCAGTATCTGTATTTGGGAATTTCCTCACAATATGGCATGTATTCAATATAGTGGCCTTCTGTACTGTGATGTATGTATTTATATTCCATTGTAATGTTCCCAGGCTTTTGTGTAGTGTGTGTGGTATCATACCTGTACAGGAGAGAATGACAGGTACAATAAGCACCCTATCCATCCTCCATAGATGCCTTATTTCCTGGGCGAGTTCTGTGTACTTACTGATTTTTTCAGTGCATGTGTTTTGTACATTGTGAGTGTTTGGAATGGCTATGTCTATAATATATGTGATTTTATTGTGTTTGTCAATGAGTGTGATGTCTGGTCTGTTGTGGTAAATTGTTTTATCTGTGATTATGGCTCTGTCGTA
>NW_019384745.1:533103-665886 GCF_000671375.1 Centruroides sculpturatus | reverse complement strand
TGAGAGTGTAGAAATTGAATGAATGTAGTTTGGTAGTAAGTGAGTGTTTACATAATGTAATGTTTTTCCTACTGCCCTTGACGTGTTGATTTTCGGTATTCGTGGTCTTTGTGTGGGATCTGTACCTGTATATTTAGTGAGTGTTTCCTGAAATATAAGTAATAGTGTATTAACTAAATGTATGTCTATGTTATCAGTGATGGATGAGGAAGTGCCTGCAGTATCATCAGTGGTAGTTGTTTTATGTGTGTTATTATCAATGCTTGTTGCTGGATTATCCTGACAGGTTACATGATCTTCATTAATGTTAAGTGTTTCTATCTGTTGATGTATTTGATCAGCAAGTTGTTTGATAAGTTCAAGTGTTGTTTGTGGGATAATGTTGTTGTACATAATTGTTCTTTTTTGATCAACAACTCTTTGTTTGGTGACAGTGTGGTGAAGATATTATTGTGTGAATCTATGGTGTAGTTGTTGTCTGTATGCTGTCATGTTTGTTTCGAGTTTCATGATGGTGTAGTAAGTACGGATGATAAACTCGTTCATTTCTGTTGTCCATTTCATCTGTTGGTGTGGTTTTCCAGCCTTTGTGGATGCATTGCCACAGAAACACCAAGGCTAGGTTGGTTCCTCACATCTGTTGAGGGCATTGCAGTAGCCATGCTTGGGTTGGCACTGCTTTTGCCACTGTTAACCAAGGGAGACTGTGGCCTATTTTTTAAACATGAGCCTCTGCCTAACCCACGAACGCAGACCTTGTTAACCCAGGTGACATCTGAGCTGGTATCATACTTTGATCTGGTTACTACGATTATGAATAACTCCACAGAATGTGGGTGTGGTCACCATTAGCTTCATTTCTCCCAATAGACATTACTGGCATGGTGTCCCTATCAGGAGCTTGTGCTCCAGCCTGCATTGCCCTATGGATCAGTAAAACTACTGGGCTCTCCCACCACGACCAGGTGGTGACCGTGGGAGAGATATTATTATTATTATGTTAGGTTTAGTGGGTTATACTCGGTTCACACCGATGGCTGTGTACTATGCCAGACCAGAGTCAAGGCATAGCAACCAAAACAAAACTAAGATTAAATAAGTATATCAGTGTCTGTATTCAAGAATTTCCTAATAATATGGCATGTATTCAATATAGTGGCCTTCTGTAGTGTGATGTATGTATTTCTCTTCAATTGTAATGCTCCCAGGCTTTTGTGTAGTGTGTGTGGTATCACACCCGTACAATAGAAAACGACAGGTGCAGGTACAATAAGCACCCTTTCCATCCTCCACAGATGCCTTATTTCCTGGGCAAGTTCTGTGTACTTACTGATTTTTTTAGTGCACGTGTTTTGTACAGTAAATGTTATTTTTATTTAAAAGTATATATTCTAACTATTCTAAATTAAAACAACATTTCTGATTTAGTACTAAATAAAATAAAATTCTTACTGTTTTACATGATATAACATCACAAGTAATTTCCATAATAGACTGCATTTTTTCTTCCATTTGTTCTTTCTTTTCCAAAACATTAAAATATTTATCTTGATTTTCTAAATCTTCCTGTTTTTAAACATTTCATAACAATTTTAAAATGATTTTTAAGTTTATTCATTGCAGAAAAAAAGTTACAAAATTATAACTTACCATTTCTACTTCGTGAGCATGCGATGACTTTCGATTAATAATTTCTTGAATTTTATTGGAGTTTAAATCAATGTTGTTCAGGCGACTTCTTTTAACTTCAGAATTTAAATTTTCTTTCAAATCTAATTATAATAAAAATGTTTCTATATTTAAATATAGACAGAAATCATGCAATAACTCTCATTAAAGAATACTGAGTAGCATACAACACTTATATCAACAAAAGTTTTTAGCAAATATAAAAAAATTAATTATATCCAAATTTATTTAATTAATTACTATACACATGCTATCTCTATATGTAAAAAGATCTTTTAAATGCCAATGAGAGTTAAATTTTCATTAACTCAAACACCACTGAAGATGCGACAAATAATCCCCTCTATCTCCCCCACCCCCTTGAATTCCATACACCAAAATTTAATAGCATCAATGCCCCTTATATAAAGTTAGCATGCCAAATTTTGTTCCTTAACCTTTACCCCCATCCTGAGATATTAAACAAAATAGATGCCAACACACACATGCAGAATTTTTTCTTTTTACTTCTTTGGGTTCAGGAGGCCTCAAAACACCAAGATTTGCAAAAGAACTGGAGACCAAATACTTTACATAACAGCCGGGAAAGTAAATGTATCGAGTAACAAAAAGGATCTTGTTTTGAACAATTTTTGCAATGTTCGTAAGTAACAAAGTAATTGAAAAAAGAAAAAATAGTTTTTGGAATGATTAACCAACTTTTAAGATACTCCACATTTGCTTCAAATATCATTAATGATATGCATTTGTGTTGTATCTAAATCATAATTGTAAAAACAAAATTCTTCTTATGTTATTATATAATTAAAAATAATTTTGTATAATGTTTTTTAAAATAATTAGTGATGTAATGAATATTCAGTTACTATTCGGTATTCAGCCAAATACCGAATACCTAAAAACAGGAGTAAGAAATAACAAAAACACAGTAAATTAATCATTTTGATATTTAGATATAATGTTTTCGAGTTAGTGTTGTTTGTTTATATTTATTTATAACTTATAACATGCACAAAATAAAAAAAAACATAATATTACTCACTTGTATTCACAATTTATAATTACAAAGATCAGCACACGTACACACCTATTCGTTCGAGAATCGTTGCACATCTGAGGGTCTGACCCTGCCTATCCTTCTTTTTAAGTGCTCGTCTTTGCTCTTTCCTTTCTCTTTCCTCTATCGCTCTAGTCCACGTATGCCTATGCATACATCATAATACACCCTAATGATACTTTCGATTCATCACTTTTCTGTCGTAGATTTCCCATTTTACAATTACGTGACTCATAGCCTGGTGATAATGGAGAAAAGAGACAGATGGTACATCGTTATAAGTCACAATTATAATTTCACAGATTCGAAACAGCTTGGTAGCCTGAACAACCCGAGGCTTTCACCCATGCATGCTAAGTGATTTTCATTACAAGCATTTAGCTTTCCGAAGTCTATCACAACAATTGTTTGGCATTCACGGCTGCGAATTTCGTGACAATAAGCTGCTCGACTTGTTTGAGGCAGCTTATTGAGTTGATAACATAATTGACTTGTTCGATCATGTTATCAACTCAATTTCATATTTATTTTCACATTTTCACTTTGCGGTCCTTCTCTGTTCTTCTTCCATTATTTACACATGTAGGTCATCACTTATCACATACTACCATGACGCTCTTGTCTGAACTGTCAAGAATTAATGCGATTGGCAAAGCATAGTGACAGTGGGCCAATAGAGAGCAGGGTCCTTGCCATAATGTGGTTTGCGTGCCAATTTTCATACAGGCTTTAATCAAGCCGAATAGTTTGGCCGAATATTCGGCCACGCTCCTGTTCGAATATTCGGTATTCGGCCTGAGGCCGAATATACTATTTGTTGCAACACTAAAAATAATAATAAAATATAAAAAATTTTACCTGTGCTAGTTTGGTTTAATCGCCTTTTAACTTTTTCTTGTACATCCGGAGACATTTTCTTCTTAACTTCATTCGGATTACTCGGGGAAATTTTACCATTTTCTTGAATAATATTAATAGCTTTGCGCTAAAATTTTAAATAATATACATTATTTATTTAAATTATACATTGTTTTCATCAATGTATAATTTTTATACATATACATGTGTTTTCATCAGTGTAAACAATTATATTTTTAAAGAAAAAAATCACTTACAAAAGAACTTTGTCAAAAAGAAAGTTATAAAAGCTAAAGTATGTTTAAACAACTTTTATTTTATAATCAAATAAAACAGAATTTTCCACAAAACAAAATTTTAATGGAAATTTTTTCAACAATAAATAAAAAGTTTTTAAATAAGTTTTATTTTGAAATATCTCAAAATTATATTTGCAAGAAAAGTTTGTTTTTTACATACGTCAAGAGATCTTTAGGTACATATAATAGTTGTTTTGAAAAACTGTAATGTTAATAATAATAAAATTAAGAATTCATTTAATTAAAAACTTGGTCCGATTTATTGTTAAAATAGCAATAAACTCAGAACTTCATTACTGGGCTGCAATTTTTAAAAATTCAAATTCCTACTGGCATCTGTCTGTTTCTCCTTCCTAAATCTTAAGAATGGAATCAGACAGACATAAGTTGAAACCAAACATGAAAAGTTTAACTGCAGGAGGTCCTGATAAACTATATATGAACTTCCAATTGGACCAGAAGTTGCATTATTTTGATTCAAAAATTTTCTGAACAGAGTTATATAGACGATTGGCATGACTCTACTGTTAACAGAAAAAGTATGATGTACAAGGGTAAGACACTACTAAAATTAAGAACATTGTGACAAAACATTGCTGTCTGGCATTGTGACAACATCCTAATAAATACGAGGGCTGTTCGGAAAGTTTGCGGCCTTGCCTATATGCGGCGCTGCGATCAATTTAATTTTTGGCGGGAATAATTCAGCCATCTTTGCTAAAGATACGATACCAATTTCCGCTTGATTTGTCAAAAAGTTTTGCCACGACAGCTTAGAGATAGTCAGTGTGCACATGCTTTGTCAAAAATGGAGGAGACGGAGACTCGTGCAGTCATAAAATACCTGACGAAAAAAAGGTTGACCGCATCTCAAATCAAAGCTGACATGGATGAAGTTTTAGGAGAGTCTGCTCCTTCGTACACCACTGTGAAAAAATGGACAGCCCTTTTTAAATCTGGCAGAGAAAGTGTGGAAGATGACCCTCGCAGCGGACGGCCGTCAACTGCTGTCACTGAAGAAAACATCGACAAAGTTCACGATTTGGTATTAGCAGATCGCCGTTTGAAAACGCGTGAGATAGCTGAGACAACAGGCATCTCTGTCGACCGAGTGCACCACATCCTAACCGAAGATTTGGGTATGACGAAGGTCTCAGCAAGGTGGGTGCCGCATCTGCTGACCGCCGAGCCAAAACGTGTTCACACTTTGATGTCAAAGGAGTGTTTGGACTTCTACCAGAAAAACCCACAAGATTTCTTGCATCGGTTTGTGACTACTGACGAAACGTGGATCCATTACTACACTCCTGAAACAAAAGAACAGTCGAAGCAATGGAAACACCACAGTTCGCCACCACCAAAGAAGGCAAAGACAGTTCCATCAGCGGGTAAAGTGATGGCCTCGGTTTTTTGGGATGCTAAAGGCATCATCTTTATTGACTACCTAGAAAGAGGAAAGACCATTAATGCTGTCTATTACTGTGAACTTTTGGAAAAACTGAAGAAAGAAATCGAAGAAAAGAGGCCACACTTGAAGAAGAAAAAAGTTCTGTTCCACCACGATAATGCACCTGCACATTCCGCCAGAATCACTGAACAAAAGATAAACGAACTTCGCTTCCAATTAGTTCCACATCCACCGTACTCACCTGATTTGGCCCCCAGTGACTTCCACCTTTTTCCAAACCTAAAAAAATTCTTGGCTGGAAAGAGATTCCACTCAAATGACGAAGTCATCTCTGAAGTGAATGAGTATTTTGCACACCTTGACAAATCGACCTATTGTGATGGCATAAAAAAGCTAGAACATTGCTGGAATAAGTGCATTGCTAACAGAGGAAATTACATTGAAAAATAAAGTTTTAACATTATTTTGTTTGTTTTTCTATGTGAGGCCACGAACTTTCCGAACAGCCCTCGTAACTGCTTGTTTATTATTCCTTTACATCTTATTGTTCTTGTTATTTTAACATTTCAAATTCATGTTAAACTGTTTCTAACGATCAAGTCCACTGACTCAATAGAATTCCTCTGTGTGTTCAGATAATCTATAATTTAAAGTCGGAGCAGGGGTGGTTCCTCATAGCAAATTAATTTTACAAACAATTTTAGCTTCAAAGCATTTTGTGCATCTCTTTCACTCACAATAAGTCTTTTTTAATGAAGGTAGGAAGCATGTAAAGCTAAAATTTCCAATTATACGTAATTTTGTATTTGAAATGAACTTTTCATATTTTATTTATTTATTTATTAAATCAACCTATAGGAAGTCCCAATAACAGGTCTGTTTATATAACAATAATACAAAGGAGTATAACGTGCTAAAAAAATTAGAACATTACACTTCACCCCTCCACATACACCAGGAAGATTTATAACAAAAAAATTGAGAATGTAAAACATAATTCCCACATTAATCTTAAGCATTCAATATTAAACTACTTGAATAAGTAAATGCCAAAACTGTTATTTAGAACTAAATAAATCCAATTGCTTTCTCAAGCAATTATAGAATGCCATCAGTTTATGAACAGATACATTTTGAGCAATATTAGATTTGTACAAAGAAATTTTAAATCTAAAATGATTCTTACTAGTTATAGGTACTTGCAAAAATTATTAAAAAATCATTTAAGAATAAAATTTTAAATATACTTTTAAAACTATATTACTATTAAAAGTTAATACTAACATGTTTAATGAACATTATTATAATAAAAGTAACATATCTAATATTTAACAAATTATTAATAAAAATGTTTACCTTATTATAAATATGTTTTTATACTTACTTTAGCAATTTCTGCAGAAAGAACTTTTGTTTTCTGTTGTGTTAATTCTAAAGTAATGAACCCTCCTGGATTAATATTGCGTCCTAGACATGGTAAGCCACTGGGATGTTGAGGTTTATTCAAGGAATTCGTTAAGATATTTTTGTTTTTTATCTGCTGTTTTGTTTCTTCTAATTGTCGTTTGTGCATTTTTAATAATTCCTTTGGAGTAATAGATTTAATTTCACCCACATTTGTAACTGTGAAAGTCAATTCAGTTGTTAAAATTTTTAATTTAAATTAATATTTTAAATTACTGAGGAGTATATTAAAAAAAATATCAACAATGTAATATTTAGTTAATGTAAGTGATTATTTTACAAATTTATGCAGATTAACAGTTAAATAATTTTATTTATTTTAAAACTTAACATACACATCAATAAAGTTCATAAGAAATGTAGTAGTATATATTATAATTTAATGTAAAAAGTGAAATGATGATTTGAAAACATCTTCAAATAATTTCATATCTTATAATTTCAGATTATTTTCACTTATTCATTGTTATTTTATACAGTAGAGCATCATTACTCAAAAAATTTATTAACTAAAATTGTCTTCAGAGAGTACTAATTCCAGAAATTACAAAATTTTTATATAATAATGCTCATCAGCAAGCTTCTCAGGCCCACCATTGAGCCAGCTCATTATCAATATTACTGTTAAGGTTTTATTTATCACAGTACAAATAGAAATGCATTTATATAAACTAATAAACATTATTCTTAATTATGCTTTATAAAACATATACAGTAAAACCTCACTAAGTCAAACTGAGTTAACTTGAAGTTGCATTAACTCAAAGCTACCTAAAGGTCCTGGACACAGTATATACAGTTTTCCATATAATACAGTCTTGTTAAATCAAAATTGCTGATACTTTTAACTTTAACCTATTTTCCCGTATACCCTACACTCTTCAATAAGTATGTGATCTTTATTTTCTCTTATATTCCATGTAAATACAGATTATTAAGATAAACAAACATTATGACTCCATCCTGAAGACAACAACACATAATTACAGCCTCATATCTACAACCTATTACTGATACATGTTACCACCACTGATTGGGACACAATGGGACAACTTGTTAATGCCCTCAAAAGTGCCATAAACAGTATATATCTGTGTATGTACTGTTTATGTATTACACTGCAATCATGCTGTGAACAGATTGTTGAGAAACATCTTGATAATGGGAAATTTATGGCCAGAGAAATCTGAGAAAATCAGATTAACTTAACTCAAAGTCAGAATCTTTTTACCCCTTAAACTTTGACTTAATGAGAGTTTTACAAAACTGTAAAATAAAATTTCATAAATTTTAACAATCTTAGAAATATTATCAATAGAATAATCATCTGGCACAATATCATCCCAGACGCATAGTGAGGCTATGGCCAATGTGACCCAGGCCATACGTGCTAATTTTACATATAGGCACAAATATTGAAATTTATAACTTTAAAAGGTCAAAGTGACACACAATGGTGTTCTAAATTAAACTGTGTATCTGCACTAAAAACACAATTTAAAGAGATATGATATATCAATAATAAAATTTAATAAGATCTGTCTTTTGGTGCAGATAGTGTTAGTGGTGCAAAAGAACTTTTGTTTCATCTTAAGTCTTATAAATCTGTTTTTATGCTGTTTATGAAGGAAAAACTATTGATACAGATAAATACAGTAAATTTACAACTGCAAAAGAGACCAAGATATTTGTCGAACATCCATTCTTTTGAAAGAATTAACAAATTATTTTAAAAATTTCAGAAACAATGGTTTTCAAGAGATTAGTATGAAGTGCCAGCAAAAATGCCAAGTGCTACATATTGAATCTGAAATGACTGAAAAATGGAAAAAGAAGTTAAAATTGTTGTCAAGTGAATCAAGTAATTTGAATATGATTATTACTGCTGAAGAAGAACTAAATTGATTAGTTTTAGAAATTGTCGACATAATTCTTTTGCAACTTACTGACTGCTTTGAGCGCATTCATACAAAATCATTGCTCTTTTCTTTCATAATGGGAAAAGGTTTAGTTTTGTTAACTTCAGAAGACTTGACAAAAGCTGTCAAAGATTGTTGCAATAAATATGATAAATTAGATGCTTTATGCTTAATAAATGAGTTGAAATTTTTTAAGAATGAAGCACAAGTTTTATTTACTGATTTGGAAAATATGTATCACTGAGATTTTTCAGGGCAATGTAAATTAAGAATTATGTAAAACTTAACCTAACACAGTAATATGTTAATGTTAATTATTATGTTAATAGTTAGTTTACAGGTAACAATTGCTTCAGGAGAACAGAGTTTTGGTAAATTAAAAATTTTAAAAATGATTTCAGATTAAAAATGAGTCAGAAACGTCTGACCAATTTGAAGTACTTTATCAATAGAATCTGAAATGTTTTGTGAAGAAAATGTCAACAATGTAATTGATAATTTTGTTCAAAGAAAAGCTTGGAAAATAAAATTATTGTAAAAAATGTTTTATTGTATTGAAATAAAAAGTATAAAAATATCTGAATTTTTTTTAGAATGGAGCAATTTTTTTTCTTGGCCATAGGTGCCAAAATTCCTCACTATGTCTCTGTATTATCCATTTATTATTGGTTTTGTTTTTTTGTGGTGTAGTAAACACTAGTATTGTGTTTTATTGTTAAAAATCTACCAACTCCAACTCCGACTCCGACTTTTCCTTATCATTCGACTCTGACTCCGGCTAAAACACCAAAACTCCACGACTCCGGCTCCGACTCCGACTCAACAGCCCTGCCAGGACTGTGGAAGTCGCGTAAAAATCTACCGACTCCAACTCCGACTTTTCCTTACCATCTGACTCCGACTAAAACATCAAAACTCCACGACTCTGACTCCACAGCCCTGGTTTTATTCCAAAGACACGTGGCAAATTTTCCATCAAATTCCTTTATTAGTTGATTTCCATCAAATTCCTTTATTAGTATTGGTTTTGTTTTTCTTATTATTTAGTAAAATCATAATCAAGTTATTTAATTAAAAAAATCTTAATAAAATGATTGTAACAGCAATAATACAGTGAAATGTTTTATATGTTGAATATAATATATTTACTTTTCAAAGAAGAACATTTCTATGATCATCAGTTAAAGATGAAAAAATAACTTTTTCTAAGAGATAAAAATCTTAAGAAACAAAATAGTTAAATTCTCATCAAAGAAATAATCTAAGAAATAGTATAGAATTTACCTTTATTATTTTCATCTTTAATTAAATGTCTTAAGAAGTTACGAGAACCAGCAGATGGAATGCTCAATTTTTCTCCCCTAAAAAATATAATATAAATGAATAAAATAATTTTCTTATTTAATTAATTACTATACACATGCTATCTCTATATGTAAAAAGATCTTTTAAATGCCAATGAGAGTTAAATTTTCATTAACTCAAACACCACTGAAGATGCGACAAATAATCCCCTCTATCTCCCCAACCCCCTTGAGTTCCATACACCAAAATTTAATAGCATCAATGCCCCTTATATAAAAGTTAGCATGCCAAATTTTGTTCCTTAACCTTTACCCCCATCCTGAGATATTAAACAAAATAGATGCCAACACACACATGCAGAATTTTTTCTTTTTACTTCTTTGGGTTCAGGAGGCCTCAAAACACCAAGATTTGCAAAAGAACTGGAGACCAAATACTTTACATAACAGCCGGGAAAGTAAATGTATCGAGTAACAAAAAGGATCTTGTTTTGAACAATTTTTGCAATGTTCGTAAGTAACAAAGTAATTGAAAAAAGAAAAAATAGTTTTTGGAATGATTAACCAACTTTTAAGATACTCCACATTTGCTTCAAATATCATTAATGATATGCATTTGTGTTGTATCTAAATCATAATTGTAAAAANAGAAATAATCTAAGAAATAGTATAGAATTTACCTTTATTATTTTCATCTTTAATTAAATGTCTTAAGAAGTTACGAGAACCAGCAGATGGAATGCTCAATTTTTCTCCCCTAAAAAATATAATATAAATGAATAAAATAATTTTCTTATTTAATTAATTATATAACAAAAAATATGCTTTATGATATTACATATTAAATAAGAGAAATCAGTATTTTGTGATGTTCACCTTTGTTGAATTAGATTAAATTATAGACTGGCTTCATATTTGTACAATACAACCTAAGTAATGTGTCAGGGATAAGAATTAAAAGAATGCTGAATTAAAGAATAAATGATAAATATACCAAGATAGAATTATGAACACACACACAGTTTGTATATGTAATCAGGTGTTTATATAGAAATACAATCCATATTATTCAAAATGTAAGTTTAAACAAATGAATAAATATGCTCTATTTCTGAAAAAAAAGCATTATTTTTATGTTTCTGTTTCTTTTAAACTTCTTCCAAATGTTTGCAATAGTAAATGCTGTATGGTGCCTACTTCAGATTGATTTTCAAATCAATCAATGAATCTGCAGCATCTTTATGATTTACTACTGTCAAAAACTACACAGTTGATTATTCTTTGACACTATCTATAATTTCATTCTCCTCTAAACATTGTTAATTCATTCCTTGTCATTAAAAAGCTCATACCTATTGCCAAAGCAATCAATTTCCAGCTATTCATTTACCACATTTTCTTTGACATTTTTAAAATTGGAAATTTGCATAATTAAATCCTGTGTTGAAGTATAGAATCTTTTGTATTTAATTTTCTATAGTAATTTCATTAGAACTCATTTCAGCAATTCTGTAGAGTTGTAGAGGATGTTATTCTAACATCTGGCAATACAGTAAATTGGATCTTTAACATGAATTTTCTCCAAAACTGTTGAATATCAGCATTACTTTCTATTATTACATTTTGAATGAAGGTACATCCATAACACCATTTAAAATTTTCAATTACCATGGGTCCTTGATCAATGAATTGAATCAAAGATGTTGTATTAGCTATTATCTTACTGTTCTCTGATATCCATCCAGTCTGTTGGAGTATTGTTCATTAATAGTAAAGTTTTAACAGACACAAAGTAACGAAGACAAGCAACAGTTTACTATAAAGAAGCTAGTCAATCCATCGTAATCAACTTCAAAGTAAAAAATGGCAAAAACTCCTGCAATTGATATCGATCTGTGAACGACTTACTCCTGCGTTGGAGTATTTCAATATGAGAAGGTGGAAATCATCGCTAACGACCAAGGAAACAGAACCACTCCCAGTTACATAGCATTTACCAATACCAAGAGGTTAATCAGTGATGCTGCAAAGAATCAAGTAGCCATGAATCCCAGTAACACTGTCTTTGATGCGAAACTTTTGATAGGAAGACGTTTTGACGATACCTCAGTGCAAGCTGATATAAAACATTGGCCATTCGAAGTAATTAACAATGCCAGTAAACCAAAAATTAAGGTAGAATACAAGGGCAAAACAAAAACTTTCTTTCCTGAGGAAATTTCCTCTATGGTATTGGAGATAGCAAAAATGAAGGAGATAGCAGAAGCTTACTTAGGAAAGACCGTCACCAATGCTGTCGTAACTGTACCCACTTATTTTAATGACACTCAGAGGCAGGCCACTAAGGATGCCAGCACAACTGCCGGATTGAATGTTCTCAGGATAATCAACAAACCCACTGCGGCTGCCATTGCTTATGGACTTGACAAAAAGGTTACTAGAGAAAGAAATGTTCTCATTTTTGACCTTGGTAGTGGCACTTTTGATGTATCCTGTTTAACAATTGAAGAAGGTATTTTTGAAGTGAAATCCACAGCTGGTAACACTCACTTGGGTGGTGAAGATTTTGATAACAGAATGGTTAATCATTTTATTCAAGAGTTCAAATGTAAGCACAAAAAAGATATCACCCAAAACAAATAAGCCCTGTGGAGATTGAGAACTGCCTGTGAAAGAGCAAAGAGAACACTTTCATTGGGGACTCAAGCAAGCATTGAACTTGACTCTTTGTTTGAAGGCATAGACTTCTACTCGACAATCACTAGAGCTAGATTCGAAGAACTCAATGCTGACTTGTTCCGCGGTACTCTAGAACCTATAGAAAAAGCTCTCAGGGATGCAAAGTTAGATAAAAGCCAAATACACGACATTGTTTTAGTAGGTGGTTCTACTAGAATTCCAAAAATCCAGAAATTATTGCAGGACTTCTTTAATGGCAAAGATCTTAACAAAAGTATTAATCCAGATGAAGCTATTGCCTATGGTGCTGCAGTTCAGGCTGCCATTCTGAAATGATGTCAAATCTGAACAAGTGCAAGATTTAAATCTCTGACACTAATTGTAAAGCTGTAGAGAGATCATTCACTGTCCATCCAACTACTTGTCTGATTATGGTACCACAGGCAACAACTTTATATTGACATTTTAAAACCACCTAGTTTCCTTTGAAAAAATAACAATGGCTTCCCTAACAACAAGTGGCACGTGATGATTCTCACTGAATTTGCTCATACCATCACAACAATTCTTTCTTTTTCTTACTTTGTATACAGGAGTTGAAGTTTTGGATGATGATGGAGTTTTTGTGGAAGTGCTTTCTAAGTTAACTTGCGGGTTGTTGTTAAATTCAGCGCTGCGAACAGCACTTCTAAGCAATGCCGCTGAGAGCGTTGTTAAACTCATTTTCTTGAAGCGCTGCGCGCAGCGAACTTCTCAGCGATTTCACTGGTTCGAGGTTAAATCTGCAGCGATCGAACGAGGTGCTTTTTGCGCTTAAACAAAATGGCAGCCACCAGAATGGAATTCGTCGAATTTGTTTACGAGAACTTAAAAATTGAACTAAAAGTTGATTCNTTTCCTTTGAAAAAATAACAATGGCTTCCCTAACAACAAGTGGCACATGATGATTCTCACTGAATTTGCTCATACCATCACAACAATTCTTTCTTTTTCTTACTTTGTATACAGGAGTTGAAGTTTTGGATGATGATGGAGTTTTTGTGGAAGTGCTTTCCAAGTTAACTTGCGGGTTGTTGTTAAATTCAGCGCTGCGAACAGCGCTTCTAAGCGATGCCGCTGAGAGCGTTGTTAAACTCATTTTCTTGAAGCGCTGCGCGCAGCGAACTTCTCAGCAATTTCACTGGTTCGAGGTTAAATCTGCAGCGATCGAACGAGGTGCTTTTTGTTCTTAAACAAAATGGCAGCCACCAGAATGGAATTCGTCGAATTTGTTTACGAGAACTTAAAAATTGAACTAAAAGTTGATTCTTCAATTAAACGTCGTTTAGAAAATGGTAAGTTATTGTTTTTCATAACGCTTTATTAATTACACGAAATAAACTCGAAATTCACACAAAAAATTATATATTAAAGTTTGTGTAAAAGACTGTACAGGCATACTTTTTACATAATTGGTTTGATAAATTACATTATACAAATAATAATCACTTTCTACGCAATATTAGTATCTTAAAAGTAATTCCAACGTGATATTATTAAGAATTGCTGTAAACTAGGCTATATCATAAGCAAATTGCTATGAATGGTATAAATAAAGGCTTACATATCCTTTAATTTATAGGACTTTATACACGTGTATTTTCCAAAAAAGAAAAAAAAATGCATTTTGGATTTATAGTCTCTCATCAGTTGGAACATAATATTCAAATGTATACAATAACCAATTTATTACCCCTTGTGATAAAGGTTACCTTGAACAGTTACAGTTAAAATTACAATTAAATTGTATAAATTAGTTTTATTATGAATTGGAGGGTATGATAAGCATTTATAGCATTAATAATAGTAAAACTAGTTTAAAGTAATTAAAAAGGACAAGTCATTTGTTTAGTTCCTATCAAACAACAAAAGTTCATGTTCTTTTATGGTTTTCAGATCATGATTTCATTCCTCGGTTTTTTGAAGAACTGATATATGAGAGGGGAATGAGAGAACAGATTGGTTTACCAGAAGATGTTGATATTAATTCAATAAGACTGGCCAGCAAATCACACGAGGAGGGAGAATCAGGTATGTATATGTTTATATACATCAGTATATACATGTATATACTAATACACTATAAATAATAGTTGTTCTTTCATATTGTTGCAGGAGACTTCTCTTGGACTGATTCCTCCACGCGGTTGTTGATAACAACACGATTAAATATGGACGATGAATTCAGAAAACCCATAAGAAAAACAAAATTATGGGATTCAATATCAAAAAAGATGGAAAATCATGGTTACACTATTTCTCCCAGTGACTGTGATAAGAAATGGAGAAATCTGAAGACGACATATAAAAGAAATAGAGATAAGGCAAAACAACACACTGGGGAATCTGCCATTACCTGGCCATACTTCAAGTTACTGGACCAGGAACTTGGATCTAGAGTGGACATCAATCCTCCAGAAGAAAGTATCATTTCTTCTGAACCATGCGTGGAGCAGATCCCATCTCCCAGTGAACTTTCAAGCAGTTCGTCAGGATTGCCTGCCCACTCTGAATGTGATGTGGCAGCAGTACATCTCCCTTCAATAAATTCTTTTCGGAATCACACAAATTTAAAAAGAAAAAGAAAAGAAAATCCTCCAGAGTGGTTTCAAGCTTGGGCCAGTAAGCAAGAACAAGAAAAGAAAGAGGATCGTGAGAGAGAAGATCAGCGCTGGCAGGAATTTAAAGAGATCGAAGAAAAGCGTTTGAAACAAGAGAAAGAATGTGAAGAGAAGAGAGTAAACATGATGAGTTCTCTTCTAAATGTATTGCAAAAAATTGCAGAAAAATAAAATAACAATATGTGAATTCATTGCATCTGATTTGTTTTATTTACAATAATTTTTACATTTGATATTTTTAATCTTTGCTCAATTTTTACATTTCCCCCAATTATTTAACTTTAGTATAATTCAATGAATTGTATAAGTGAGAATAACATTTATTAAACAATTTCATATAACTAATGAGAAAATGATAAAATTGTACATAAAATTTTAAATTTATATGATTTTACACATATATTTTAATAAAGTTTCTGATAATAAAGGCTAATAAATACATTTCTAACACACCGGTTTCATACATGCTGGGTTGATCAGCCAGTTTCAAATATATTATTGTATTAAAAACAAATTTCGTCTAGTCTCCTCGTCATTGTATCCTTACACTAGATTATCACTTTCTTGTGAATTGTCTCCTATACTACTATTTTGTAGTCTCATGACACCATAAAGATAATCAGCAATAGCATCCCTCTTATTATTTGCTGCATTAGTTGAATGTTGGCTTGGGTGAGGCTGGAAAGGAGTGAAATGTTTATCCTCATCTGGACTAACATCACTTTGTAGAATACAAAGATTATGTAAAACACAAGCAGTAAGAATAATTTTAGTTAAGTATTGCTTGTTTCTTACGAACAAAAATTTCAGTCGACGAAAGCGTCCAAACAGATCACCATATGCTTGTTCTATTACTATGCGAGATGAACTTAGTCTTTTATTAAAATATTTCTGTTTGGAATTCAGATGTCCATTGTCCTTGTAAGGAACCATCAAATATGTCTCTAGTGGGTATGCTGAGTCACCAAGTAAATGGCAGTTCTCTGGGAGTGGGAGAGTTTTATTTGATAACCCAATCCCTACATCACTGTTTCGCCACACCCTTGCATCATGTGCAGATCCCGGCCAGCCAGCATAAACTGCAGTAAACATTTTGTCACTTCTGCAGATCCCTTGAAGTATGACTGCAGTGCACTGCTTCCTGCTGTAATATTCTTGCTTTTCATGATGACAAACTGTTACTTGTATTAATGTCCCATCAACACATCCAAAGACATTTGGAAAGCTGTTTCTGCCCCTTAATGATGAAAAGTTTTTTACCACTTCTTGGCCATTTAATGAAAATTTCTTTTAAATTACAAACACCTTTACAAAATACTATAAACAACCTATGAGCATGTCCTTTATCTAGTCCAAAACGGTCACCTACGCCTCTAAAGGATTCCTGATTTCCTAAAATCCATAAGGACAATAGGACAACCTTTTCTTTTTTTACCTCTATAATGGATGACCGTCCAATTTTCTTCGTTTCTTTTAAATTCAGAATCTGGCAAAGGTATTCAACGCTTTCACGCTGAAGTCTGAAGTGGCCTTTAAAATCCAGATCACTGTATCGAGGAATAATTTCCTCATAATAGTTTTGTATCCTGGCTTTTTTCCGCGGTTGCACCACAACAGAACTTGCCATTCCAGCAATTACTTCGTCGTCATGTTTACGCTTCCTAAATAAGACATTGTATCGCAAAAATGAATTCTTTTTAAAATTTTTCGAATTAAATAATTCGCTAAACATTCCAACAATTGCACTGAGAGCCGCCATTTTGGAACTGCAGCGCTGCCCCGTGTGCGTTGTTAAAAGACATTCAGCAGCGATCGTTGTTAAAAGACATTCAGCTCTTGCAGCCTAAGCTGCAGCGCTGAATTTAACAACAACCCGTTGGTTTCATCATAATTGCAGACTGTTCATAGTTAAGTTTCTCTTTATAATCAACTTAGATGTACTTAGTTATTATAGTTGAGTTTGCACTTCTTATTCAATATGCAGTAGCCAAATTACATATTGATTTTTTAAATCTACTGAACCATCCTATACTCATTAAAACAATGAGTCACTATTCATTTTCTTATTCAATTTGGATGATTGGCCCTGTCAACAGAATTTCTTGGCTTCTATGCTGAAAAAACCATTGAAATAATATAATTGTTTACTGGAAAAATTCAGTGCATTTTTCTTACTTGCATTCCTATCAGATGCACCTTAAATATTATTTAAGGAATATGAGTTATGTTAAAATGAGATAGAAATTTCAACCATAAAAAAATAATGGAAAAGCTTGACTCAATTTTTTTAGATTTACAAGTGGTTTTCAGGAACAAGATACCTCATAAATCAGCATACACTGTATAAAAAATCATACTAAAAACTAAAATTCTAACATAATAAATGTTCTTAACAAACACTAAGTTCAAACACAGAAATGTAGCCCACTGAATTACACTGGGCTACATTTCTGTGATTATATTTAATTAACTTCTAAATAATTGTTTGGCTTATTACAAATATATTGGGTTTCATGATGTTTGTATATGTATCTTAACAAACAATTTTAATAAATCTCTTTGGAGTTTCAAGATACAAATGCATAAATTTTTCCAACAAAAGATAATTTTTTAAATGTCATTTTGGATGAGCAGTCAGTAAGTCTCACAAGATGCAATATTAATCATACTAACATTACCATACTAGTCATTTTACATACTTTTGATACTAAAATAATTATATACAGTCAACCCCCTATAACATGGTAGATACGTTCCGGTTTTTATGAATCCATTTTCTACGAGTCCAGCCAATCACAGCCCAGCATGTATGCAGTTTACGGACTACTGCTGTTTGAAAGGTTTCTTCCATAAAATTAATCAATTCTAGACTAATTCGACTCAACATTTCCAAAATATGTATAATTTTTTGGGACTAATCCATATAAACTATGCTATAAACAAAAAATTGTAAGATTACTTACCGAGTGTGCACCGTTCAACTGCGCCATTGCTTAAGCTTGTTTTCGTCGTGGAGCTTGTCATCGAATAGCGCTCACGTGCTTCCTGATAAATTATTTTTTTTGCGAAAAATTCACTGAACTTTAGAGACATCATTAATATAAATATAATTTTTATGGACGTTAAATGATAAATGGTTTTTAGTAGGTCCACTGCTAGTTTAAACTCAACGGTTTGTACAATATCCGCTATTGGTCTAGATTCGACCAATCCTGTTGCAACGTGAGTCGGCAATGACGTTTTACCGAATTATACGAGTTTTTTTTAACATGTTTGTACAAATACTGTCGCAATTTTTTCGCTGTGATATAGGTATCCAAACTATAGGAGCCCATGTTATAGGGGGTTGACTGTATATCTAAATTGTAGCCTATCTTGACTGCAATGTTTTTCATTGTTTACACAGAAAGAGCATTACTTCATGTTCTATTTCTAGTGAAAGTGAAATTAAAGATTTCATTATCATTTTTAATTATTTGCTTAATTTTTAAACTCTATAGTTTACAAATCCATTTTATATTAATTAAAATAACATTCATATAAAATTTAAATTATTATTAAATAATTTTCAATTTAGAAGATAATAGTAAAAAATATCATTGTGCAATGTTTTCTAAACAGTAATAGGATGAATGAAAGAAAACTTCAGCATCCTATTGAATAGTCATACCATTATAATCCATATATGAAAGCTCATGTTTCATTAAGCTTGAGTATGTTTCATTTTATTGTGGACAAGAATGTGAGGTAGCAAGAGCAATTATTTATTTATAGTTAGTCAATTATATTATTTTTTCCTTTTGTTTCAGATAACTTTGAGTTTTGAACCTCAATCTGCTATCTTAACACTTCCCACTAATACTTAATTTGCATAATTTTACACTAATATTTAAATAATGAATAGAATTGCATAATGTGATGCAATTCCATTCATTATTCAAATATTAAGGTTTAAAAATGAGTTTTATATAAATTATTGTTGTTGAAATTATAATTTTTGTTTTGTAGTCAAAAACTCCAGTACTGGAATTTATAGTTTATTAATTTAAAGATTTTTGATATTTTATGAACTCTGAACCCCTTTCCTGGAGTTCATAAAATTTCTTTTCAACTCAATTCAAAAATTAACGTTTTTTTTCTTTGTTATTTAGAACTTTACAAAATATAACATTAATTTTATATTTTGTAAAGTCTATATATTTAATTCAAACACTATCTCATATGTAAAATTAATTATTAAATAAAATATAATTCTTAAAAATTAACTTACATAAATGATGAGTGTGAAATAATATCCTTTAGTGCTTCATTTTCAGTACTGTTTGAGTGAGTGGATGCTATTTTTAAACATTTTTCTCTTTCTTCATGCATAAGATTTTCAGCTTTTTTTTGTAATTTGAAATTATCCAATTTTAATTGTCCTTTTATTTCATTTTTCTTATTAGTTGCCCTATAAGCAATATTTTATAATATAAATTATATTAGATATAATCATAAAGAATTAAATGTATTAATGCAATTATAATAAAAGAATAATTACTTTTTTGAATTTAAAACAAATGACTGACCACCATAAAATATCGGTTGTTTATTTAATATTGTTTTCTTTAAGCATTTGGGCTCAGTTCCAGAATAACTAAAATGAAAAATAAAATTAATTATTCATAAAAAACTTTAATAAAATTCAGTTCAAATTATTTTTAAAAGACATAAAAAACAAATTTATGACCTTCATTTTTGTGTCTAATTTCATTCAAAAGTGCATCTTTAAATATCTTCAAAACTTAATGCTTGTTTGCCAATGAAAGAGATCATTTTCTCTCTTAACATTCAACATATAAACAATTATTTATATTTCAACTTTATAAAGTTATGTTGACATTGAATATAATAAAATTCATAAAAGTTTTTAGATAAAGAAAATTATAACATATGATTATGTGTTATTTGTTTTGCATTCAAAATCAGAAAAATTCCAGTTTCAAAAATCCTTTAGATCAGAATTTCTGGATAAAATATATTGTATTTTGTATCTACGATTTGTTGAATAGATTTTTTAAATCAGTTTAGCACTAGTTTCTAAAGCTTCAATATTGTAAGATAAATAATAATTCTAGAATTTTTTAAAAAATCTAAAATTTTTTCAGTTTTGAACTCTAAAAGGGCCTGTATTTGAGATTGAACATGGATTTCACTGGGCCTTCAATAGGGGGTAGGGCCTAACATATCTAAGACAGACCACCTCTGAAAAATTTGAGGTTTGTATCCAAGACTTGCATCTGCATTCTCCAGAGTGGTAGGCTGATGCCTTTACTGCTTCATCCATCTGTGCTGTCCTTTTTCTACATGTCAAATTTCAGCATGAAATTAATATAATTGAAAATAATGAATAAATGAAAATAAAATTTTATAACCAAAGCTGATTCTTTCCTTCTAGGTTACAACTTCAATAATACTTCTGATAGTTTAAACTATCCTCTTCAGACTGAGTCAATTAAACTCAAACTGAACAAGAGGATAGTTGTAAACTATCGAAAGTATTTGCAATTTTGAATAAAATGTTGGTTTTAATGCCATAAGATAGAGTACATTACATTGTAACATTACACTAGCTTTCTAGATTTCATTATTTTTATCTTTATTAATAATTAATTAATATTAATTATTTTAGAAATTCTATTAAAAAATACTGCAAACTTACGATGATTGAAGTTCTGTTCTTTTCAAACTGAGTTTTCTGTATTCTTGTTTCACATGATATGCACAATATTCTCCTTGACTTCTAATTTATTTAATCAAAAATAAAACTGTATCTTAATATTTTGAATTAATTTATTTTAATAGAATAAACAAACAACTTATGAATTTATATTGTAAAATGTTTTAAATTCTAAATGTCTATATAGTTACCAAAAATTAGATAATTTTATGGTAAATAAATCATCCCACATGGCTTCTTAAGGTTACCAACAATTCTTCATTTATAAAAAGGCTTTTGCCCTCTGTTGAGTCATTTTCAGTTCTCTACATTTCAAAAGATATAGAATTGTATTTTCTGTGAATAATATTTGGCATAAAACTTTCAAAATGGACTATTTTAAATATTTTTAAATGAAAGGAACAGATATAAATTTAAAATAAGCATGTTATAATTTATGATTAGGTTAGTATGCTATTCACGCCAAATAATATTAATTGATAATTAAAACACAGTGAGTTTTAATTACCAATGAAAGGAACAGGTAAGAACAAAACAAAACAAATTATAAATACTTGTAGGAGATTAACTGCTACACTAAAATTAACATATTAATTAAAAAGTGCTTTTTAAAAAACATTGAATGCATTATAATGATCTTGTAATTTACAAAAAACAAAAAAAAAAAAATTAGCTAATTTTCTAGCCTGTAAAATGTTATAACCTACTAAATCCTTAGATTTTTTCCTTAATTTAACTCTAACCACATAACATTAAAGTATAGTAAAACCTAAAGAAGATAAACTAAACCCATACCTCGCTATACGGTCGCTCTTTATACGGCATTTTGCTATAACGGCCCTCTTCGATTAAGGCATGTTTTTGATTTATGGCCTAAAATGTTTCGCTATAACGGCAAAAAAAAACTTTTTTCGATGTCGATATATCTACATGTTGCCAATCTTGTGCAAGCACAATCTCTATGTACACTCTTCTATTTCCTCTTGTTTACGAGCGTTATTCAGTGTGTGCTCATAAAGCGGCTGGTTTAGACTTGCCCGTGAGTGTTTTATGTACATATTTATTACTGAAGAACGAAATAGACAAGAAGGCAAGACAAACAACAGTGGACAATTTTTTTAAGCAAGGCCCATCCTTACCAGCGAAAAATGATGACGACAGTGATCTGCAGGTTACCATTTCTTCATCGTCTTCAGATTAAAGCCATTTTATAAAAAATTATGTATGTACACATACACATATTTTATGTAACATGAAGTTGTTTCATTTTTGTTTATAGATTATTGTTGGTTTTTGGAGTCTGTTATTATTTTATGTACAAATGTACTTCTTATGTATGTATTTTTGATTTAAATGAAATAAAAAGATAAAATGCATTTTGAATGATAAATCATGTTACATATTTAATAAATTTGAAACCGATCTCATTGAATTTGTATGAATTTGTATTAGAATAATTGATTCCTTATACGGCTTTTTGCTTTGCGGCCAAGTTTCGTGGAATGTATCTAGGCCGTAAAGCGAGGTATGGGTGTATTTGGAGATATGCTTTTTGTCCTTTCGTTACTATAAATGAATATTTAAGTGTTAAGTTTTGGCTCTTAGGAGGACTTATCACACATTTTGGAGATAAGTGCGTATTTTGTAGTTGAAAACTCAATGCGCTGGAAGTTGTGTGGCAAGCATAAATTAGTTATTATCACACATTAATTGATACAGTACAAAATCACACAGAAATGGGTAAACACTGGTTATTTATTGTGACAACAATATGCATTTTGGATAATCTGTCCCTCTTTGACCATTTTTATTACAAACTGTGATTTACAGGAGTCTAAAATACATGAGGTTTACATTACAATAGTATGATTAGTAATTAAAATTAAGTTAAAACTAAAAATCTCTGTGTGATTTTCTACTGCATCAAGAGAGTGTGCTAAGTCCTCCTAAAAACCAAAACCTAATGCTCACATATTCAATTATAAGATAAACTGTGTTTAATATCTATTAAATAATTTACACAATTTCTCGTTTGAGCTTGCCAATGATTTTATTGAGATCTGTATTATCCAATACTGTTTTTCAGCTATTTTAGTTTCTTAGCATTGCAAGTGTTTATAATTTTTATATATTTTGAAAACCTATATATAAATATATTTGCTCTAGAAATCCTAACCTGCATTCTTTAATTAGACCTGGTTTGTCCTAGTGAACTTCTACTTCCTTTTGCCAAGCCCATATCATTAGTGAAGTAGCTACTCCATAGTAACCTTTAGCTATCAATCTATAATGTTCTTTAACTGTAATATCAGCAGATATTCATATTTAACCTATGTAAAAGTAATCCACATTATGCTTAGATAATCTTATTGTATATATGCCTGATTTTGATAGTTTATCTAACTTATCCTTGTCTGTCCTTAGCAGATTCATAATCAAAAGTCTCTTTTAACATCTTAATAATATCCTGCTTTTCTGACATACAAGACTGCTAATGCCATTAACTCTTCTTTTACCACCATCATGTCTTTCTTATTGCATACTTCATTTGTCTTACTCTACTTCCTTAAAGCTTTTTAATAAGGTCATTTATAACATTTTTAGAAACCACATGCTTGTATGCTATTTCCTTATTAGCTCCAATTCTGTATTTCTATCTGCTAATCTGCTACCATTGACAAATGAGATATTGCTCTATTAACTAGCACTCTATATGCTAATAATTTGAGCTATCATATCCTCTGACTATCAATGAATAAAAATTAGTTAAACAAATACTGGTTCACAATATACTTTATTACAAAAGTTCATTTATTTTTCAATATAGTTAAGCCTAAAAAGTTAATGCTCATCAAACTATCTTCTGTTAGTTTAATTGCCACTCCTACCATGTTTTCATTTATATGCTTGATGAATTCTTGGACTCTGCTCCTACTTCTCCATACAACTAACATGTCAACAAATCTTAAAACTTACTTGACACTGCTTACAAAATCCTTCATATATTAGTCCTGTTCCCACTTTAACACTATCTCAGACCTTCCTCCATAAACTGGAGCATCAGAGGATCTTATGTAGATCCCACAGGGACCCTCTTTGCTGCTGTTAAGTTACTAGTAGAAATTAGAATTCTATAATTTTTGAAATGTAGGAAACTGAAGATGGCTCAACAAAAGCCAAAAGTAAAGACTACTTTTACAAATAAAGAATTGTCGGTAACTTTAAGAAGCAGTGTGGGATGATTTATCATAATGGTACCAAGTTTCAAGGTAAGTTTTAATTTTATAATAAAAAATTATTATATTAGGTAGTTAAACAAAAAGTTTATTTACAAAGAGTAGACTTGACAACTGAGTCAGTACTCTGTGATGAATCAGTCAGAATATTTATTTATTTAGAGTTTCAAACATTATCTCTTGAGTTCATAGTAAATAAGTGCTCAATATTTAAATATTTCTCTTAACATGTTGCTTGGTAAGCATGTCTAACTTAGAGTATGTCAACTCTATTCCTTGCAAATAGACTTTTTGTTTGATCATATTGTACAATTTAGTCCCACAATAATTTTACTTGTATAACAAATACTTTGATATGGTCTTTTTCCACACGACTAAAAACATTATTTTACGATTTTAATACTTTTAATTTCAATTTAAACAATAAACATTTCATTATAATTTTAATTTTTGATTAATTTTACATAACAAAAAAATATCAAAACTTGAAATAAAAAATTCTTACAAGTTAATTATATTTTGACATGAGGCTCCATCTTTTCTTTTACTCTTACACTGTCCAAGATCCTTAGATGTTCCAATCATCATAACTTTTCCAGGATGATCCACAGAAAATGAAATTTCATCTGAATTCTATTTAAATTATAAGTTATTTAACCAAACTCATACTTCTGGCATAATATATCAAAACTTACCTTATTACGATCTGTCATAATATTAGCATTTAAAAATGCAATCACTGTTCCAACAGTTGTTTTCCAATGCTGCTTATGTACTTCACCAAAAAGGAAAAAATTTACAAATTTCTCACAATTTTTTAAGTCATTCATTTTCCAAATAGAGTATACATTTCCCTAAACATTAAAAATTGAATAAAGTTTGTAATATGTATTAATCAAGAGTTAAACAATATTCTAAAAATATAAAACATTTATAGATATGATATATTTTAATAAACAAAGAGAATTTTAACTGTTAATAGTGGATTGTGTGTAGGTCTGCAATTTTCAAACTGCAGACCTACACACAATCCACTATTGTCTGTCCATCCTTTGTTAATCTTCAGAATGGAGTTAATTAGATTAAAATTGAGACCAGATATGAAAAGCTTAAGAGCCAGAGGCCCAAACTAACTATATACAAACTTCTAGTCAGAACTGGAAATCATGTGATTTTTTTAAATTAAAAATTGCAGCTTGGCATTGTTACAATGCCAAGCTGNCAATGAGCACTTATTTATTGTGGCTGTTACAATGCCAAGCTGCAATTTTTAATTTAAAAAAATCACATGATTTATCCATTTGTTTTGTATAATATTTACAAAAATAAAATATAACATTAGAATCATATAAAAAATTACACTTACATGTTGTGGCGTTACCACGGTGAATTGTTAAAATATTAAAAAAGTTCACAAGCACTTTCGGTAACATACAGTTACCATCCTCAGGTGAAAATAAATACAACAGTTTTCTATTCTTGAAATAAATGGTGTGGCTAGATAGAACACCAATTTAAATAGAAATTTTCATGCAGTTCAAAAATGTTTAGAATTGGAACGGAATGATGTACAAATTCCCAAACAATGGTTGCTATGCGACCATATAGCTCTAGAAATCTAGATAGTGACGCTTAAATAATGTAGTCCAAATATTAAGAATTTCTAGAGTTGTGGTATTACATGGTGTTAGTGTCAAAATATAAAGGTTCTCCCAAATAAAGAGTTCTTTTTGATTATTGCATCCTTTCAATAGTTTTGTTTGGTCGATAGTCTTGATCAAGGACTTTTCTCGCTAATTCTGTTGATGGACAATTATTTTGGATGTCATCCTGATGTTCTGTGATGCGAGATGTTAGCGTTCTAGCAGTAGCTCCTATATAACAAGTATCTTCTCCTGATCGATTATGTTTTAACGGTACAAGATAAACTCCTGATTTTTCTTTTAGTTCAATAGCATCTCTGTTGTTAGATAGCAATCTTCTTAGTGTTGGCTGTGTAGATAGTGGTAGAATGTAGCCATTTTTTCTAAAAATGCGTACAATTTTTAATGATACGGGACCCAAAAATGGTATTGGGGGTGTGCTCTGTATGGTAACTGTACATTACCAAAAGTGCTTGTGAACTTTTTAACATTTTAACAATTCACCATGGTAATGCCAAAACGTGTAAGTGTAATTTTTTATATTTACAAAGTCAGTGTGAAGTGACTATTAAATCTTAACATTGGAATCAATAAAAGATATAGGGATGTAAGATGTAAATGTTCTAAAGGCATTAAATTTGTCAAAGCCAAAAAACATATGCAACAACAGATCTTGATCTTCTATTTATTGGAATTCTAGTAATTGTTCATACACAATAAATAAATGACAACTATTTGCTTAATAAAATTTACAAAATTTCCAAAAAAATAATACATTAAATAATGTTTGTACAAAATAGTCTCTATGTAGAGTCAATTGCAAAAATAAATCACCAGCTCAGGCTAATTGACATGAAAATTACATCACAGAATCAAATTTGACATACAGTAATGCATAACCTAGACTAGATCAACAGAACATCAACTTGGAAATATAGATTGAGTAACTTCATTAATTCTAATTTTGCTTGAACTAATTTACCTTAAATAAATACTATCATTTTGAAAATTGCCAATTTTATTACAGACAATGCTATATAAAAGTATAGAATCAATCAATTTAAATCTATTAAAAACAATTGGACCACGAAGATAAAAGATTTATTCTAATAAAAATGATCATATAAATCTATGTTCAAGTAAAGCATAATATAATAAANTGAAGCGCCATACAATATTGCAGTCGTTCTGCTTCTAAATGAAACTAAACGCCTATATTTTAAAATAATAAATTGTATTGGTATAAATTGGCTCGGTCTCAATTAGTTCAGACTAGTAGGACTATTGTATTGTTTCATGTCATTAGTGTAGTTTGCTTCAACTTATTTGTTTAATACAAAATCTGTTTACCATTGCTACCTTTACACAGTGTTCATTGGCAAATCAAAGAAAGAGTAATTTAAGAGATTACGTTAAAATGCAATCAAAATGACAAACCAAATTTGTTCGTAATAAACTAAAAACAACAAAGATCTATAATTACTTTTACTTTAGAAGAAAAATTTTCAAAAATTCTTTGTTTTGTTTATATATGTACAGTACTTTATATTTCTATTGTTCTTTTATACAAAAAAATAATAATAAATAACATATGTACAGTATACATATAATAAATAATATATATAATATATGAACAGTATAAATTTAATAATAAATACAGTATTGAGTCATTACATAGTTAACTTAAGCAATTTACAAATCCAACTTACATAAAATCCAAGTTATGTAAAGGTTTACAATCCACATTACTTACATAACTCAGGGTATTACTGCACTCATTAATTACATGTATTTATCAGTAATGCCAATAAACAGTTTTCATACTTTTTATATATTAACTCTTTTCCTTTTAAGATTAATATGTTAAAAATTACATTAATAAGTTAAAATTATAACATTTATGTCCCATCTATTCCATTTTATGTAAAAACCACATGCTAGGATTTATACAGCATGTTTGAAATAATTTAATGTACTTTTTTTTTATAAATTATAATTCAAATGGTATATGTTTAACCTGAAGATGACATTTTGAAATGTCAAAAGTACTTGTTTTTAATTAAATACTTTGCAAATAAACAACTTTAATGCCAATAAACAGTTTTGCTTTATTCATATTCTATATTTGGTATCATAAAAGACACATTTATGTAAAATTTTAATATTCTTATATTATTAATTGCACAGACTAATAATGTTTAATCTACTGATGATAAAAATAAATAAATTTATTTTATTTATTCAAATACAATTGAATAAAATTATAACTTGTAATTTATCTATATTATCAACTTTTATAAAATCAATGAAATGTTAAAATTACTTACTTTCTTAGAAGTATTGGGTGGCACTTTTTTTACTATAACACCAACAGTTACCCAATCACCTTCAATATCATTACCCCTCATATGTAATCTTATAGAAGACATTTTAACTAATTTGCGTCCTTCCATTCTACTTTTCATCACTGAAGAAGAAATTAAAGGATTTCTAAAATTGTAAAAAATTTAAATAAATATAATTGACTGTTTTAGATTGTATTTTAAATATAAAGCATTCATTCAAGGTTTCAACAATATGGAAATATTTTCTAATAATCAGTTATTTGATTTTAAGAAATAAAGAATTTATAATGAAGACCATGTTAAAATAAAATTAAAATTTTGATTAACTGGATTCTAATTTTTGAATGAAATAAAGAAACATTTTGCAAACACTGAGAGTAAGAAAGATAAATTCAGTTCTCAGAATAATTCAATTGTTCTGTTAAGATAGGCAAATGGAGAAAATGCCTTTTCTTCTTTCTATTTATTTGGAAGTGCTAATTACACAGCTTTCTTCTCCAACACTAAATATCTATTTGAATTAATATAATGCAACTACATACTGTACTTCTTCATCTGACATACAATACATATTATGCTTCCAGTTTGATTATTTTTGGGAATTTAGTATAAAGAATTATGATGATAAAGATAATCTACTGAAAGTTAAACTTAATCTGATTCTTCGTTGAATGTATACAGGCATGCCACCCAGAAATGGAAAGACAACTTTGATTCCCCACAGTGGGGGCAAAAAAGGATCAGCATAAGTGAGAAAAAATGCAGAAATTTATTTCATCCCATTGTACCTGTGTATAATCATGCTGTTAGCACCTCAAAAACCTGAGAAAGATGCAGTTATAGAGCAAGAAATGGAATGAGTGCACAGTCAAGGTCTGTCTCAGGTTCCCCTGCTGTGTTGAATTCAAGATATTTTTAACAATACAACATTTTTAGAACTGCTAAATAGCCTGAAAAAAAAGGTCAACGTCATCAAAATTTTTAGCTTGTTCCTATTTTTTCAATGTATTTTGTGGTTTGTTTTATTTGAATTTAATTTCAATACACTTCAAGTTGAATGTTTAAAATAATTAATATTCAACATAACTTTTTATATTCAAATACCATATATTTTATAAAACAAAAAAATTCTAATTTAATTTAATAATTAATTTTCTATAAAATATTTAGTCTTTAATTGACCAAATAATATTAGTGACAATATCAATCAGCAACAATATTGATAATCAGTACACTCTTAGCAATATTAAAGCATATTATTCAATATTTAAATTTCAATTCTTTCATATAATATTTATATAAATTATTTGTGTATATCCTATTTATTTTCCTAGTAAAATTAATATTAATATAATTTTATAATCAAAATAATCACATGACAGATTTTAATGGCATAACTAATAAATATAATAGGTCTTCCAAAAAGAATGCTGCCATTTTAAACGACTAATTATATTAATTATTATCTGAAAAATATTCAATGTATACCAACCAATAGAGTAACTGTCCAACTTTCTGACTCCCATATGCATTCAAATGTCTTGTTTTTTACTACCTCTAGGAAGTGCCATAAATGAAAATAGTGACTTCACAACAGAGATGTTTTGTATGTATCAACATCCCGAAGCCCGATGTATTGATACTAAGCCAAACAATTGCTGTAATTAATCAGGTTATTATGCTTTAATTAATAATAACCTGACAAATTACAGCAATCACTTGGTTTAGAGATGCAGTTTGTAAAGTTAGAATTACTCATCATTGTGAAACATGAGTAATCTGCAACTCCTACAAAGTTTAAAAATTACAGAACACAAAATATCTCTACGATGGAGTCACCATTTTCATATGTCACTTTCTATAGGCAGTAGACAACCATATGTTTGAATGCAGATTGAACAGTTATTCTATCGATTAGTGTAGATACTACATACATCTCAGATAATAATTAACATAATTACAGTAATTTAAAATGGTAGCATTCTTTTTGGAAGATCCTGTATTTAGGTAGCTGGTAATGTTTGAATCAAATTTCTTTATGATTAAAAAAAAATAACTGAAAAACCTTCAAACTGTTTTTGAGTTTTTTAACTATGTCTATCCAGTTTGTTTCTTCCCTCCTATATTACACATCATTAACTATGTTAAAACAAAATAAAATTCAATATTTGTAATCAATAAGTATTTTTTAAACTTACATTATTCGTAAATTAGAATAAATCTCAAATTCTGGTTTTGAAGATGTCTCTTTTTCTGCATTTAAGCATGTAGACTCTTTACTTTTTATGCTATTTGTCCCTGAAAGCAATTATAATACTGTAGTTAACATTAAAAACTTGGTATTACAAAAATTTTTCAACAAGTTCTATTGCTGATAATGAACTAAAAAAACTAAAATACTCAAGTTTTCTGGGTTTACTTTACAGTTAAATAGTTAACTCAATATTATTTACCTTATCCTCCAACTAATATAACAAATAAATATATTTTTTCATACTTACAAGTACTTTTACATTGAAATTTTGACGTTATTAATGATCTGGAACTCTGATTTAAATTTCTCTTTATTTCCCGCCCCAATTCTGATAACGATGAATTTCCAAAAGCATTCATCTCATCATCTGATGAATCAATTTCTCCTGAATGAATTTCACTTTTTGCTTTATCATCAGTAACTTTATTAGCTAGAACTGATTTGGACTGAGATATAAAAATATCTATACCAATATCTTTCATTTTATTTCCTTTGGTCAATTCTGTTATTTGTCTTTTATCTTCAGGCAATTCATTTACTGTTTTTTCTACATTTTCTTGCGAAGTTTTTTTCTGTAATTGTTTTTGAAGTTCGTCCATTCTTTTCTTTACAAGCTCTAATTCATTTTTTATTTCTTGTTCTGATTTTTCTTCATTATGTTTCATTTCTTTATTATCAGGAATCAAATTATCTTTCTTATCTTCCCAGCTATCTTCATCTGTCTCTAATAATTGTGTAACAATATCCAGGTCTAATTCTGCAAATAAAAATAATTATAGATACATTTTTTTTCATCCATACACAAAATATAAAAAAATAACTTAGAAAATCTTTCTATAAAAATTTTCTACTGAAAAAATTTACACTATGAAATATAAATTTACTGATTTATTAGATAATCAAATAAAAATAGAACTTGCAAGAAGTAGAGCATGGAATTTTGCAATGCTAGAATCAGATTAGGCATTG
Organism: Centruroides sculpturatus; assembly: GCF_000671375.1. Lineage (NCBI taxonomy): Eukaryota > Metazoa > Arthropoda > Arachnida > Scorpiones > Buthidae > Centruroides > Centruroides sculpturatus. Next base: position 634,383 of record NW_019384745.1, on the reverse strand, counting down.
CAATGATCTGGCCATGCCTGTTGCATACTGGCTCACAGTGTCATAAAGACTAGCTTACAGCATCAACAAACTCTATGCTTTACTTCTCACAAATTATCCTTTCATTTGATCATCTATTATTAATAAATATATTGAGGGCAATTTTAATTTTTCTGATACAACAGGAATCCTTAACTGAAGAGAAATTCAACTGTCTCTAAAGAAATAAATCTTGGGATAAATTTGAATTAATTAATCCCAAAATTTTTTAATCAACTTCAGAATTACTTGCTTTATTATGACATGAAAAATTATCAGTAAACAATCTGAGTAGAATTGTAGTTCATGAATAAATATTTTTATTATGATATTATCTAAAACAGGATGTATGTATGTTTGTTCACTATACACGCCTAGGCTGTTTGACCAATTACTACAAAACTCGACAGTTAAGTTCAAATACTTCTAACTTAAATCATGCTGTACATCCCACACCAAATTATCAATTAGATTTCTCTATATTGATTAATTCTGTCTACATTTGATTGCTGACTTTACATGTAGTGCCATCTATTAAAAAAAAATTTAACAAAATAATTAACTAAATATAATTCTTACAAATAAAAGATATAATTTTAAAAACTAAGTACTATATTATATTCTTTGAATTACTGCAACAATGATTATAGTGCAAAGTAGACATGCTATTACATGCCATTACTGTGACAGGTAGCACATAGCACTTGCCTGTTTGGAGTGTAGTAGTGTTTTGCCCCTGTACATCATACTTTTCCTGTTAGAAATAGAGTCATGCCAGTTATGTATTAACGCCATTCAAGGAAAAATTTTTGTATTGAAATAATGTGGTACAAATCAGAAGTTCATATATAATTAATCTGGTCCTCTTTCTCTTACAATTTCCATGTCTGGTCTTCATCTATCTAACTCCGTTCTCAAGATTAAGGAATGAAAAGACAGACAGACAACAGTGGGAATTCATAGGTCTACAATTTTTTCAAACTGCAGCCCAATAAGTACCCGCCAGTAACCGAGTGGATAAAACCACCAAACACCAGTAGTTGGTCGTGGGTTTGCGCATGGTCAACATACTGGCCAGATAGAGTTTTCTGGGTTTTCTTCGTGTTAGTAATATCTAAATAGAAGTCAGCTTTACATAAAAGTCTTTCTGGGATGCATCCTCCTTGGCAGATTGCTCATGAATCAAATACTATAATATAATATAATAGAGGGGTTATAAGTACAAAATATAGGAGCCAATATAGGGGTGGACAAGATGGGCAGTTGCCCAGGGAGGCAGATTGACCAAAACTGACCGAAGAAAATAAAAATAACAAAAAGCATTCTTAATTTCAGATAATCCATTATTTTAATTTTACAAAATAATTAAGTAATTAAATACAAGAGGTTCGAGCCTTCATTTAATATTTTATAAAATAATATTAGCCTAATATTCTATTTTTCTTTGTTTGAAAAAGGGTGCAGAAAATGAAACAATAAACATGTTTGTGAGTCAAAAATGGGAGAGGGATTTACACCTTTAGGAGAGAATTTTGACCTTCCCTTAAGGTGTAAATTGAACAAAGTGTTTTATGCTTTACACTATGCCTGTACTTAAAAGGAATGCCTAGGTTGCCTGGGCAGCATAATTGCTAGGTTATATCCTGATGAAATAATCTAATAATCTTAATGTTTGTATTTGGCGTGTTTTTTAAGTAAGTACCGTTTTAAATAGGACTGCTGCAGTGCTACGGTTCGTGTTCTGCGAATGTGCGCTGAGTACTTACATCTGTTGGCTAGCCACAGACGCAATTATGGAAGCATTCATTCATTTTACGTTTGTTTGTGCGTGTTTAAAATGTCTCAGACAATTGAAAATCCTGCCAATTGTGAAATATGCGCAGTGATTTGTTTTTTTAATGCAAAAGACGTGAAAGCGGCTGACATTCATCAGCAGATTAGTCAGATGTATGGAAAAAAGATTATGAGCGATGGAATGGTCAGAAAATGGGTTAGAGCATTTAAAGATAGCCATACTAATGTCCATGATGAGGAGCGTAGTGGGCGACCATCTGTCATTACTAAAGACTTGCCGCAGAAAGTTGTTGCAAAAGTTTGAGAAAACAGACACTTTATGATTTTGTCATCCAAAACAAAAAGCGTGGCAAGCTCAGTAAGGGAATTGTTTTCCTTATCACATCTTATGGCTAGGAACAATTTCATCACCCTATGTATAGCCCTGATCTAGTGACTACCACTTGTTCCTCCACTTGAAAAGGCATCTAGCAGTCAGCGCTACGACGATGTCAAAACGCCGTGCGGCAGTGGTCAGCAAATCAGGCGGCAGGTTTCTATGAAGATGGAATTCAGAAGATGGTTCTACGATATGAAAAGTGCCTTCATATTGGAGGAAATTATGTTGAAAAGTAGATTAATGTACAGGCTTCCATATAAGAATAAAATTATTTTAAAAATTGCAGTTGTGTTTTTTTTAATATCAAAACGGTACTTACTTAAAAAACATGCCTCACTTATTTTTTGCCCAGGCAATGCTAGGCTTACCTGTTAGTTAGATATATATACAGTGACCATATTTTTTGGGGGCAAATAAAGGACATATCGAAGAAAATCAAAAAATACCTTATAAAATTCATAAGTTTATAACATTTATTACGAAAATAGTGGCATACAACAATGCATACATTAAAATTTTAAACAATCTGAATTATTACACATACACACATTGTAAAAATTTAAATAACATTAATTTTGATACTTTTCAGTAGAATTAATTTTTTTTATAGCGCCGTTTCACGCTTTAAAGTCATAAAATTCCATACAGTTCATTTGAAAGTTGTATTTGATGGAAATACATGCTTCTAATGTGCTTACTTTTAAATCAGTTTTTTCATTCGTCCACATATTATTCAGCAATGAAAATATTCGTTCAACGGGGGCATTAGATCCAGGGAGACAAAGAAAATTCTACGATTTTACAAATGTTTTTGAAAACNGAAAAGTCTAACGAAATAGGAATAACGATGACGTCATTCTCGTTTAACTCGTTCGACTTTACAAACATACCTAATGTTAACTTTACATTCCAAAGATAAAGTTTTTCTTTTCTTGTTTGATGCAGAAGAATTAGTTCTACTTCATTTGGATGACATAGTAGAGTCTCTCGAGTCTCCGTAGATATAACAAACACAGAAATAAATAACACAAAATAAATTGTAGCTATGTGTCGATTCTGTGCGACACATCTGAACATGTAAGCTGAACAATAGTGTGGGGGGGGAGTGAGTAATCAAGGGTTGAGTGGTGCTCAAACAAAAGACGAATCGACGAGATTTGAAAATCGCGTAACTCCGGGTTCGCGTGAGTGGGGGTAGCGTAAGTCGAGGTATTACTGTATATACATTAGAAAATATTTTGTATTCCCAATGAGTTTCTGACTATTAAAGAAGGAAGTTTTAATTTTATCATCCTAAATTATAAAATAAAATTAAATAAGTAACTTTTAATTAACAAAACATTGAAATGGTAACAGGGAATAAGCATGATATCTATTTCATTTTTGCAATGTTTCAGGAAAAGCTATAGAAGTCAGAAGCAATTTTTGATTAAACTGGAGTTGGTAAAATCATACTAACTCCAAGATCAGCATAAAATCTTTAATAAAATGCTATTTTAACATTTTCACTATCTTGTAAGCTATTGGCAGTCTCATACATAGATTCAATGACATATTAAGCAACATGCTACAGATGTAAATGGATGGATGTATGAATGTTATGCATGTTAATGCTTTGTAAATTTGCATCCAATATTTTAAAAATACACACTATACAAATCAGCTGATTTCTGTGAGAATGCTAGTATGTCATACAGTATGCAATGAAAAATAATTCAAATTCATTATTTCTGTACCATGAGAACCACTAGCAACCTCAGTAAAAATTGGCCATCAAAGGCTTTAGCAGCAATAAAAATCCTCCAGGTACAAATTTCACTAATCAGGTGGCATCAGATACAAAACAATTATCTTGGTGCGCACAGAGAAGTAATGATGAAACAGGGTTTAAAACATATATTTTTATAATTGTAATCTTGATCATTTTATGAATTTTATTTCAAATTATTTTCAAAATTGGTTTAAGTATAAACTATCAGAATGGCAAATATCCCAACTAGATCATCAATATTTGAAGCATGCAATGACATAATGTTGTAAATGCTTTTTGCCAAAATACAAACTTTTCAGGGGAGGTAAAAACCACTTTTTCTAGTGAATACATTTTTTTCAATTTTAAAATAAAATGATCAAAAACTCACTAAGTTACAAATTCTCTGGGATATCAAAATGATGTAAATATAAATATAAGCTGTAACTTTTTACACACCAAAAGTCATGTGACTTGACTTGCACTCTGGCACTTTAAATGTTATGACTTCACATAAATTCAACTTCAAAATAGAGCCTCTTACAGTGAAAATATCACCACAATGTTTTTGCATTGCATTTAGAATTCAATTCTTCAATAAAACATACTTAGAGAAAAATGGCTTTTACGATGTTATGACATTGCATGCTTCATCTGAACTGAGGCTGGAGTTGGAGGTTGATTTCTTTATATGATATGACAATGTGATATGTGAATAATCTAATGAAAGATGATGTTTCCCAGGAGGACTTTTCTATGAGAAACTGGTCCCTATTCAGGTGTTACAAATGTGAGAAAACCTAAAAACTCCATATAGCTAGTCCAGTGGTGAGGTGCAAATCTACAACTAATTACCAGTGGTTTTGTCCATTTGGCTACTGATGAGTCATGGAGTTGGAGTTGGAAGCAATTTTGGGTATAGTCAGAACTGGAGGCTCTGTGTACCAATTCCATATGCCTGGTTTTAGGAAATAATGATATTTACATAAATAATATTTTAGTAAAAGAAATTTATCTATATTTATCAAAGATTCAAGAAATTCTAATCTATAAAATCATTTCATAATAGTTCTAATCAACTGATTACAATTTTGATCATTAGAAAAAATAAAGTTTAAGTTATGTAAAAGAATCCTGTTTTCAATTATCTAAAACTGAAAACAAATTAAACTTTATTATAAATATAAACAAAATAAACAAAAATGAGAAAATAATCTTCATTGTTAATTTATCAATTATCCAGATTTATAACCTGTAATGAAATTTCTCTGTTCTATTTTATTCTGTAATGTATGTTAGTTTGACAATGGCATAATGTGTGCTGAAAACATTTGCTATTAAATATTTATGAAACTTTTTGGACTTTTATATATATTTGATTAAAATATTTTAAGCTTGAATTATAACTTTTAATCATTTTAAAATATTTTATTTAAAACTTTTTTATGTTTTATCTTTTGTTCTATTTGTTGTTTGTTTGGAAAAATTATTGAATAATAATTTCCAAACAAAACTAAATTTTAAATGTCTCGTGCATGCCAATCTGCTTTATAAGATTTTGACAATACAGATATAATAAAAACATTTAAATCCTAGTTGTTTTATTATTGTTTTTATTAAAATATTACAATAATCAACTTAACATCTTTTACAAATTTGTAAGTTTACATATTTTACATATAAGTTAAACAACATTAAACAAACATGAATAAACAAAGCTTAATATTTATATGATCTGTCTGACTATGTTTGAGAGTATTGCCAACTTTACATTAACAATATTTCTCAAAGCATTACTTTTTTAAAATTCATTTACTTCAAGATTAAATCAAGATAAGAGTTTATCTCTCCATGAAAAGCTGTATTTATAAAAGCACAGAATGAAGAATGCATTGATAGACTAATTTGGTATATCAATTTTTTTTATTTTTATCCAAAATACTGAAAAAGTATTAGATACCCATGTCCTTTCATCAATTTTTTTATCCAAAATTGATAAAATCTAAATTATATTTGAATTTTCAGTAAAAACTAAGGAAAAAATGATGTAAAATGCTTAAAAGTTAAGAAATAAACCTATCTTTTAATCACCTTGATTGCAACAGAAAGATGATCAAAAAGGCTTATTATCCCATCACTCTTCTTTTACTTAACAATTTTTAAAAACTGTTACATTCATTGTATGTATGTATAGTAGATGATGCTGTATAGAAAAAATAAAGAGACAAAAGTAAAGAATCATTTATTATTTTCCTGGAACTAAAAGTAAAATTTCTAAACTCTAATCCAACTGAAACATTTCTAAATTCCATGTTCAAGGATTTGAAATTAAAGAGTTTAGTAAATTATTTCAAACTATTTAAATGTTTTTAAATAACTTTCAGAATTTCAATTCATGAGATAAATGAGATGAGAATTTGTCAATTGAAAGTTACATCATACTTCTGTAAGATCTTTTCTTTTTAGACAAATCTATCAAAAAGATTTTTTAATCTAAAAAACGTTCACTTTAGTTATAAAAACTGATGAAAGAAAGTATTTATTTATTTATTTCCAAGACAACAAAAACAATTTTATTGGTGTCTGCCTATCATTTGTCATTTAATAAATAAAATTTTTTTTAATTCCTTGGGATTCTAATTATCAATTTGCCACTGTGGATACCTGTATATGAATCTAGAGTGGCAAAACTTTTCACAATTGGCTCAATTCAAAAATGTCAGGCCCAGTCCCTTGCCAAGCAACTACTTCCACTGCGGACCCTCTTAGTACTGTACATACAATGCAAAGATTTGAAATTAAAACAGAAAAATATCATCATAAATATATACATATTTAGACAATAATAATGTATGTACTTCAATCTACATTTTTAATTCAAAATTTAATTATTATTATTATTATTATTATTACTTATTCAATCCCAAATCATGAAATTACTTTGGGTTTAAGGAGCCTTATGGCCCACCAGTGGCCAAGTGGTCTTTGTACCCTGAACACTGGGAGTTCAGTCATGGGTTTGTACCTCACTTGGATGGGTTGGCCACATGGAGTTTTCCGGGTTTTCTTTCTTTTCCTTTCCTTTCCTTTCAGTCATAGAGGAGTGTATTGCTATTCTCTTTTACTCCGACGAGAAGAGAGACAGGAGATAGATCACAAGGTGACAGAAGAACTGGCCTTATAGAAGACAACCAGAAGATACACAAAGGGAGATAAAATATCTTCCGGGAGTCATTGCAAGGAGAAAACCAGAAAACTCCAAGCTGCATGTCCAATCGAGGCATAAACCTACATCCAAACTCCCAGTGTTTAGGGTCTGGTCACTGCTGCTATGAGCAGAGACGGAGTCCACTCGACCACTGGTGGGCCTTTCCGGGTTTTCTCAACGTCTGTAACGCCTAAATAGGGGCCAGTTTCCCTTAAAAAGACCTCCTGGAAGGCATTCCCCTAAGCAGATCGCCCAAGTGTTGCATTGCCATAACTTAACAAACAAACTTAAGGAGCCTTAGATTTGGATATTACGTATTTTTACATCAATCTGACGTCATTCTTTACAATTTTTCATTACAAACTTAAGTGAGGACATCAAATTGACGTAAAAATATGCTATATGCAAACAAATATAGCATAGTCTACATTTTATATTAAAATTTGAAAATTTTCTTTAAATTTTATTTATTAAATAGCAATTTGTTACCACATTTTAACGTTCTGATATAATTTTACGTTTAAATATAATTAAATAGGTTTTAATTAACTTATTAAACAAGAAAAGTATCTCACCCTCCATTTTATTAAACTTTGTTCGATGCTCGCTAAAAGGAATAAATACGATTAAAAAAACAACATAGACATAATCAGAACATGCAATAAAAGTCAAAACACAAAATTCCCGCGTAACTGACGTTGCCAACTCCAAATTAATAAAATATTAAAACACAAATTTTTGAAAATATAAATTTTATCGTCATAAAAATTTATATATTACAAAAAGTAATAATTTAAAACAGTAATTATATTAAATTTACTGAAAATTTAAAACGTTAAATAATATCCTACTTTCGAAAAATTTTCTATTAATCGCGCGAGACAGCCCACGGCCTACCGATCTGGGAGATCCGAGAACGAATCCTGACGGATCGAAAAGTCCTTGGAATTTTTCAGCTACCAGTGACTGAGTGGATGAAACCACTGAACACTGGTAGTTGGTCGTGCGTTTGCGCCTGGCCAACGGGCTTTTTCGCGTTAGTAACGCCTAAATATGGGCCAGTTTCCCATAAATGTCCTTTCGAAAGACATTCCTTTCGGCGGATCGCTTATGTATCACGTTACCGTAAACGAATAAAACCAAAACTAGGATTTTTTTCGGGGGTTATCAATCTGGATATATAGGACATTCTATCATTCGGCCACCCCATTGTGGACATAACCGAACCAATAACGGGCTTGCTAAAAAAAAGGCCTTCTCAGTGTCCATATGGCGAAAAGAGTTAAACAAAGGTGGTCACGCGAAAACATGTCGCTTCCATTGAAAGTAGGCTGATCATACGTATCTCTTTTTTCTTATTTTTGCTCTGTCCCGGCCATTTTAGAAAAATTTTCACTTTTGGATCTTTTTTTAAATAAAAAAAGTTTAGCTCTTTAGTTTGTATATTAAACACATTTGTACATTATATTCCGAACTTGTAATTTGTTAGAAAATGTTTATTCTGCGTTGAGTCATAAATTTGAATGGATACTACTAAAGAAGAAATGTCATAAAATATAGCTTAGGCAGAATAGTTTCAACCAGTAGCGTAGCGTAGTGGGGGCGGCAGGGGCGGCACTTTTTAGGGGCGCGGCAAAATTTCATAATAAATAATAATAATATCTTGTAAGAATTTGAACCATTTTATTTCATATTTTCGTGCACCTACGATTCGGACCGATTGAAATGAGCACGGAATACCATCCGGACAGTCTGGGAATCGACTGGCCGTCCGGGGATGTCGTGCGCGACCTGTCGACCCCCCTTTTTTTCTTTTTGCTTGTACGATTTATTCGTATATATATACACCTTCAATATCCAATAGAGCTAGGTCACTTGCGTTACTCTTATCCAAGTCTCTCTAGTATATATATACACCTTCAATATCCAATAGAGCTAGGTCACTTGCGTTACTTCTATCCAAGTCTCCCTAGTTGCTAACTGTAACTGATTTAGAACCAGCATGCACTGCACATTATTCTTCGCATTGCAAAATAACATACGCATGCGTCAGGAACTTCTATTCGAACAAACCTCACCTGCCGTCCGGAATTTTTCATTACTTATTCTGTGACGAAACTGAATTTTAGTCTTTTAAACTGAGATACCTAAATAAGGGGGCGAAATTTTCCTCCGCCCCGGGCGGCTGACACCCACGCTGCGCCACTGGTTTCAACGAAGTTGAAGAACACATTACACGAACAGGAACAGATGAAAATCGACAATTCGATGAATGGGCGCTAATAGAGACAACAAAATGAAGAAATTGAAAGAAAAAAAAAACCAATATAGCTGACAGATGAGTCGAAATATTCAATGAAATGAACAAAAAAGGATTCCGAATTCCAAGACTAGAATAATTTGATAAAATTAGTCCTTTATTTACCAGGAACTACAGCTTCCCAAGAAAGAATATTTTCACTCGTAAATTCCCTGTGGTCAAGATAAAAGTCGAAATTAAATATTAAGACACGAAAGTAAACTAATTATAAAGCAAAACTGCGACTTACAATGTGATACGAGTGACGAGAATTTAAAATAAGTTTATCTAAAAAATGCTTGGTATAAGATATTTGGAGAGCTGTGACAATTCCAGAAAATAGCTTTCACGCGTTAATCACTATCAAGAAATCCAATTCATATTCTTTCTCCTTCAATTAAACGTTTGTCGAATTAAAGATATCGGCATATTATTTGACAATACACTTATTTTTGTTTTCCCGATGAACGCCGTTCAATACCTTTCATCCGTCGTGAAACGTTATGGCGTCACCGTTCGACAATTTCCCATTTACAGCATTCTTTTGGCATATTATCAGTCCTTAATTGACTACATTTTGCCACTCGGGTCATCAAAATCAGTTTCAGATCTTACTGCAACAAATAAATCACTTAAAAAAAAGATATTCGACTTCGGCTGCAATTTCCTTTTCTAGAAGTTCGTATCATTTACTTCCACAGATTATATTTTTTACTATATTTTAATGGTTTACTTTACTCTAATTCGTCTACCGCCGTTTAATTAATAGCCCAAATCGTTATATATTCTGAATCTATCCGACTCTGTTATTCATGGGTCGCTATATCTTTGTCAATGTCACATTAACGTCTTGTTAGTTGCTTATTTTTATTCTAAACCATCTTCGTTGCGCGTATTAAGAGATCCTTACTTTACGGTTTCGATCAGGCGAGTGGGTTTGAATCACTTTGATCATCCGGACGTCCTTGAAACTAGGCCAGGGGTGGCCAAGAGTTTTTGCCCCTGGGCCTAATTGGAAGAAAACTTTTTTCACGGGCCGAACCAGAGGCTGCCCTAGGAAGATTTTGAGGTGGCGCGAGATCTCATTGTGGTGTCACCCTGTAGAAACTAAATTGTACATAGAGATTACAGATACATTTTTCACATTATCGTGCTTATCAACATTTTACGCTGTACTTAAGAGATGTGTAATGGAGCGTTAACTCAAAACGCACAGTGAGTTGTTGACCTTTTCTTTTTTTCAAGCATCAGATTTTTTATCGAGATATTCGTACTTGAGTAGCTAATATTGAAAGATTAAACGAGGGCCACATAAATTCATTAGACGAGCCGGATCTGGCCCGCGGGCCGTATGTTGGCTATGCCTGAACTAGGCCATCCAGCATATGGCGACCGGATAATCGAGGTTCCATCCGCTTCGGATCTAATTCTCAGAAATTTTCATAGATGGACTAATCCACCAATGTCAGACCATGTCCTCACGTCCTCCTCGGCCGCTCCGTGGATTAGTGATCAGGGTCGTCGATAGAGCAGAGTATCTGGAGAAAAATTCCCGTGCCATTAGAGGGTCTTAAGGGCTCGTAGTGGTCTCTACTCCCATAAAATAAGAATGTTATTTTTACTAATACAAGTAAACAAAATCTTCAAGGCTGCTTTTTTTATAACTAACCTCTCAGTGCAGAGCCGTAACTAGGCAGGTGCAACAGGTGCACCCGCACAGGGCCCACTTGGAAGGGGGCCCAAACTGCTGTTCACAAGAAATTATATTTTTAAATTTAAAATTTTTCCGCCTTTCTACAGCGTGGTTTGGCGATTACATTTCGTTTTACTTAGACCCTAGATGTAGTTTCCCTGCTCACCAGTGTTCCCAACTGTGGCGACTTTTAGAGAGACGTAGTGAGGTAGCGGAGACCTCAGACAAATCAGCCAAAAGTAGCGACTTTTGATATTTTTTAATTAATTTTTTTGAGAAATTTTAAATTTATGTTTATAGTTTTAAATTTACAGATTTTTCTCTACTTTATAGAACTTTCTGGCAACTACTAATAAACTTTATTACATTTCATGTTGTACGAGGGTTTTACCTATTTCTCGAACCGTGTCAGAGTGAATCCGTGCTATAGAAGTGCCGTATTATACGGGGGTTACCTGAATTGATCATATTCTTAAAACAAACCAAAAAGTATAGAAAAGGGATTTCTTAAAAAAAGTTAAAATAAATCTTATTAAAAATCTATTGTAATGTATTTGATTTATTATTTTCCCAAAACCAAATAAATTAAGGGGTCTAAATGCAAATTCTTGCACAGGGCACAGGAATGGCTAGTTACGGCTCTGTCTCAGTGCCTATATAACATCTCTTATATCCTTTACATTCCTTATTAAATATCTTATTTTTTCTTCGTTACATACTTAGATAATTTGACCATTTGCAAATCAGAAATCTTTTGATACTGGAATACCTATACCTGAACAGGCCTTCGAGAGTTTTTATGGGACCCCTTTTGCCTTTTGTTGGTTAAACAAATGAAGTACATAAACGTTTCTTTATTATTAAAAAAAATACACAGTATTATAGGAGTAGGAATCATTACCAGCTTCTAAGTATTTTTGAGGCCCGGGGAAAAATCTCCATTCCCCCTCTCGAGCGCTCAGTACCTGAGTATTTTCTGTTCGTTTTTCAAAGATATATTTTAATAAATTTGCTAGCTTGTATTATGTAATTTTTAGATGTTATTACTGCAGCTATGCAAGGAATGCAACTGCGAATACAGATATTTAAATACCCGATTATTGATATTTATCCAGTAATGTGAGGTATAATCAGGTATATATAAACAATGAGTTTGAGTAGAATGTAGGCCAATTCGAATCACGAATCGCATAATCAGGACAGGTGCCGCAACTCCCACTCTAAAATCAATGCGGCTTATACATTGTTTTAAACTTAAAGTAGTTGCACCATTCATATTTCAAAATATGACAGGCTGGAAAATTATATTCTAAAGAATCACTGCAATTTGTTTTCATCATAACAATTGGAACTTATCTTAAACTGATTGATGGGATTTGGCAACTGGACACATGGGAGATGTACTGTACCAAGAGGGGAGAAGGACTTTCTATTGGGAAATCTGCCAAGGGGATGCCACCTGGGTGGACTTTCTAAGGGAAATTGGTCGCCTATTTAAGTATTTCATGTGAATATCCCACGCAGCCATCTTGTTGGTGAGGCGCAAATCCACGACCAAATACCAATATTTAGTGTTTTTTTTTTACTGGTTTTATCCATTTTGCGGATCATCTTAAAACTTAATACTATAAAACAGTCATAAAACATTAAAAAGTGATCAAGAATAATATTATATTAAGAAATATAATAAATAATTACATGAATTTTAACAAGATCAAATCTGGTTTGGTTAATAATCATAATTTTCCGTAAATGTAAACATTTTAGAAACGCTTAACGTGGGAAACATTCGTAAAATCCAGTAAAATAACTAGACAACGATCTTATCTATAACTGTAAATTTTTCACTTTATTCTCAAGCAATTATTTAAATAAAAAGCTGGCAACGTTGTTGTTGGACTTTCCGGCATTCTTTAGTTGCTTTCATCCCTAATCATTATAACCATTATCTTTGTCTTCAGATTGGTTCCGAAGATATTAATGGGGGGGGCATATTTCCCGAACCGATAATCCGATTTTCCTAAAAATTACTAGAAACATTTCTCCCTAATGCACAAACCATCCTGCAAAATTTCAGAAATTTTTGACTAAAGATTCAGTAGGTATTAAGCTTCAAAGTGTGTGTAGGGAAGAAAAAAATCGCGTCCCGCGTAACAGAAACACACGTACACATCCAAAAATATATAAAAAAAAAAAAAACATTTTTATTCACATTTCTCGACCTTTCAAGGTCTCGAGTCCAAAAATTTAAAAATCTTGGGGGATGGGGGTAATTTTTTGACCGATCGCCGTGCTTACCCTCTGTTAAATATAACAACTGGAATGTGAAAACATGAAAGTACTCCGAAATTTTCGAATTAAGACGGCTTTAATTTTAAATATTCAATTTAAACGAACAAATTTTAATTATAAAGCACAAAAATTTAATTTATACATTTATAATTATTCTAATTGATCTCAATTAACAATTTGGCAGCCAATAATATATCAAATCAGTAAAATTTTATATATAAAAAAAGAAAAAATGATGATGCTGATGATAATTTTCATACTTTCAAATCACGCGAAAGTTGTATAAACACTCGAATAAATAAATTCAACCTTGAAAGTTTTCCATGTCCGTGTCACGTTTATTATTTTATAATGTTTTCGAGATTCTTTCCGTCTTAGGAACGAGATGTAAGGAACCTCACCCTGAGTATAGGATGCCACAGCTGTAGATCCACATCCTCGAGTACATGTGATGAGTCCTTGATCCATTTCACAGGTGAAGATTACGGAGAATCTATCACGACCTGACCTGTTTTTTTTTCTGCATGTTACGATCAAATAATAGATGGGTGCTTTTTTTATTCGTTCAAATTTGATGATAAATTCGTTGTTTAATTTAAAAATTTTTCATATTTTTACAAATAAATTTTAAAAATTCTGTTTGAAAATGCTTATGAAGTGAATCAATAGGCTGACATTTATAAATGTCACCCTATTGATCCAATTCATAAGCATCTTCATCCTATCAATCCATTATTGATCTTCATCTTTATTCTATTAATTCACTAGCGATCTTCATCTTCATCCTATCGATCCACTATCGATTTTCATCTTCATTTTATTAATCTAATGTCAGGATCTTCATTCTATTGATCCACTTCATAATTATTTTATAAAATAATTTTGATATATAATATGATCCATTTCTTAAAATAATTTTGTAAAATTAAAATTTTATATTACAAAATTTTTATTCATTAAAATTTTAAAGTTTTTTTTCCTTACAAATTAATTTAAAAATCTTTTAAAATAATAATTTAATAATATTTTAAGAATTTCATTTGTACTTTAAAGTTGTAATTTTTTATTTTAAAAAGTCTGTTTAAAATTGATTATTAAATAATTTAATTAAAAAGTATTTTAAAGTAATTATTAATAATTTTTACTTTTTAAAATTTATTTTAAGCTGATTAATTTAATGATTCTCTACATGATTTTTTTTCTCATTTCTCCTTCACAAGTTTTTACATTTCCTAGTAAAAAATACGTGAATAATATTTAAAAAATGTTTTTTAAAGAATTATTTATATATTTAACCATCTCATCATCATTATAATTTCTGTTTCATAATTTTTCAGTTATAAATATATTTATTAAATAATATTCATCAACAAAAATGGTATTTTAAATTTGATAAAATAAGAATTTATTATATAAAATTTCATACATTTCCATTATAAACTTGGCCATTTCTCAAAATTTTATGATATAAAACTAAATATTTTAAATAATATTTATTATCTAATAAATATATAAATACTGGCATGACTGGAAGAGTGAAACAGGTTTCATGATGATGATGCTGATGATGATGATCAAATATATTTTTAAAAACTCTTCATAAAATCATTCAATTAAAAGGTATTAATGAAAAAAGTTATATTTAATTATCATTTTTTAATATTTTTAACTTATTATTTTATGAAGAGAATGAATGTAAACATGAAAAGGAATATAAATTAAGAGGTAAATTCAATTTAACTTAACAAAAGTTTAATGTTATAACACACAGGTTAATCTATTCATAAAATCAAGGACAAGTATCAACAAATAATCCTTTTAATGAATTTTCAGAGCCTCAAAGCTGTTTTTTAAATTAAAAAACTCTATTTTGATGTTTTCTATTCTTCAAAAAAAATTAGTATAATAGATAACACGTTTCATCCCCTATAATCACATATAGAAAAACCACATATCATCACCATATTTATTCATTCATACTTGATTCTAAACTCCTCCTACTCCTGGTCTAAATCTGGATCAAGTGACGTCAGAAGGGAGAACGTGATTTTTTTGGAAGGATGTTCATCGATGCTACTTACTAGAAGGATATTTGCTTTCGTGTAACACGTTACTGTAGCTTCACAATTTGAGATTTTGTTTCTTTACTTCTTCCCAATTAACTTAATCTAGTTTGAAGGACGGGGACAACTTTTCTGACAGGATTCTTTGTATATAAAGGTAGGAAATTATTCAGTTTATATCTTCCATAAAAAGAAATTCTAGTTTTGTTTGAGATAAGTTTCATCCATTTTAATCATATTTCTTCCCTTGTAGAATCATATTTTAGTAATAATCTTGCCATTGTTTTTATATGTAAAAATGAGGTTTCTTTATTTAAATTTTCTTAATTGTTTGTTAAGATTTATAAAATAATTATGCAAAATTTTTTTTAATTTTAAGTTTATAAGGCTAAAGAATCAGCTGATGGTGAATCAGGATGGTTTCTGATTAAAAAAAACACCATGGACTTGTATATTTGGGTCCGTTTCTTGTTACGATCGAACGATTAATGGAGTCGTACTTTCCTGTTTTGAGTGATTATTTTACTAAATTATTCAAGATTTTTACATGTGTAGAACGTGTAGAAAAATATAGGTTTAGTTCTTTTATACATATGAAACACCAATAAATAATAATATCCAAAAAATAAAACAGAAATTCGAGCATATCACTCACCTTTTCTCCTCCAATTACATTCTTTACGTCCTTGTATCAACAAAGATATTTGCACATCACCTGTCATACGCTACGATAACAACCTTGAAACCGTGAAATTTATGGCCAAATCTTCTTAGATACCATAAAGATACGGTGAATAATTTTATATTTATTCAATTTTAGATCATTTTCGATGTTCCTCCTGAGTGATTATGGCAAAGGAAAGTGATTACATTCACCAACTCTCCAAAATAGCAGCAGCAAGCGAGCAAGTGCTTCAAGAAGATTATCGCGCGTTTAGTCTAGACAAATTGGAATATTTTGTATAAAAATAGTGCTGGATTAAAATATTTATATAATTATTTTTAACACTGCATATTCTTCTTTCAGGAAGTAAAGAAACAGGTTAGAGAGAATCGACTGTCAAATGCAACCTTGATGACATTGCGTGATCAGGTAAGCATCCTCATAATCGTTAACAAGCTCCTGTTTTAAAGAAACCATATCGTTTGTTTTACTACCTTTGATATATACTATCTTCTTCTGACCTTTTGAACTTTATTATACGAAGATTTTTGTATTAAATTAAATTGTATGAGGAGTAGATGGCGAATATATTTAAGGTATTTGGCTTCATAAACAGCTGCTAATTTTAATATTATTTTTTATTAACTTTTTAAAAAAAATATTTAATTCGTTCATTAAATAAAAATGGAATACAATATTTACAAAATTTAATTTAATTTTTCTGTTATTTGTTTTTACTTAAAAAATTAAAATATTTTATTTAAATACTTTTAATAATTGTTATTATTATTAAAATCGAAAATG
Organism: Centruroides sculpturatus; assembly: GCF_000671375.1. Classification (NCBI taxonomy): domain Eukaryota; kingdom Metazoa; phylum Arthropoda; class Arachnida; order Scorpiones; family Buthidae; genus Centruroides; species Centruroides sculpturatus. Next base: position 617,419 of record NW_019384745.1, on the reverse strand, counting down.
AATATTTAAATTATTAATAATATATAAATACTGTAATTACAATTAATAAATTTATTTTGTAATTGTAATATTTTATTTAGTTCATCACCATTAATTTTTTTTAGACAAATTTCTTGAATTTTTCATACAAATTCATAACATTTTTGCTTGCTTTTATAATTATTTAAGTTTGTTTTTTGATTACATTAGTTATCATTTATATTCCCCGGATAAAGGAAAAAACCTTTTATCCGGCGATACAAATTACTAATTATATATAATTTATTATTTGAAAGTAATTTAGTTTGCTGAACAGTTTTACCTTTAGAAAAACACATATGTAAGTGTTTCATACATCAAATACGATGCAAACCTGTACTTTACACCCAAAATGTTAGAAATCTCAAATTAACGTGCTAAATATTTCTAAATTATAAAATATTTATTAATTTTTAAAATATCGATCATATATTGCATTAAAGTATTTCAAGTATCTCAATATTACGAATGGTGACAAGGGTGCCAATAGAAAGGGCAAGAGAAGTAATACTCCTCCTAAGATTAACATTATACATTTTTTCCTTCTTTGCCTTTTTTAAAAAGCAATTTTATAAAGTACTTTTTAAGAATAAATTTTATTTAAAAAGTCGTTACACTGAAATAACTGCTATCCACGCGATACGTGAAGGTCCGTTAGTTCTCCTTTAAATTAATCTTTATACTTTTTGAAAGACCACGATTTTTTGAGGGTAGTTGGATGTCTCCATGAAAATGAAGCGATAGAAAATTCATAAGTAGAAACAAACCCGTTTAAGGAATAAGGCTTTAGTGAATCGGTTGGTTAATTATTGTAAATCGTACCCGTTTTGTGTCCTGGCGATGCCCTTGATTCTTGGCCCGCAAAAATTATTGCCTTTTCTTTCTCTTATAAATTTTATTTATATGAAAATTAATAGCATATGTCAAATAATTTAAATTAAATCAGCTTTCATCATTCGAACTTTAGTATTTGAACTGCAGAGATCGCGTTCGCTTTATCATAATAATGCACACGATTAAATTAATTTGACGCCATCTTATGCTTCTTCCCCATTAATATATACTGTATAAATAACTTATGGTACTTTATAACTTCAAAATTTCAATAAACTATCCACGAAATTGATAAAGACTCGAATATAGTTAACTGTAGAATTCAGCTTTGAAAAAATATGCAAAGTTTTTCTAGAAATAAAAAGAAATAAATCTTTATTAGTGTATGTATTACTTACTTACTTATTTGTTTTCTATGTTTATAGTCTAATTTGATCTATTTACTGTTTGGTGTTCTTCAGATCCAACTACAGATAATTGTCGTCTTTCTGGATTACAGTGAATCACGTTATATTTTCTTATGTTTAATGCCTGCTAATTTTAATAATTAATCTACTGGTCTGGAATCAAGACCATCGAAAGCTTGTATCAAGCATGGGATTAGACCGGCTCCTTTCCGTCTGGAGCTTTTGCTTTTGCAGAAGCCAAGGAAGAAAATTATTAGCGGGGCCCCTAAAACATTTGCAAAAATTGATTTTTTTTTTTAAATCAAATTTTCTTAAGCGCGGGACCGCGGTCTGAGGCCCAAAACACCGACGTCCGAGCCGACCTTGATGATAATATATTTAAATTAATAGACGAACAACAAGAATGAAAAGGTTAGGTTAATATATAAAAAACGCATTCCTTTAATTCATTACCTGTCAAATGATTTTGCCTATGAATGAATAGTAACTTACAATGTGCTTAAATTTGCTTTATTGAAGTCAGAAATGACCTAATTTTTAACAAACAGATAGATTTAATTTTTTCTTAGAAAAATTCCCAAAAATATAAAGAATACATGTACAGTATATATAATTAATATATACATAAAGTAGAAAAATAAGGCAAACCAGGATTTCAAATCTCTAATATTTATACTGTATTTAAATATTGCTTTGTATTCAAATAATCTTATAACAATTTCATTAGTTAATGTACTTAATTGCCAAAAAAATCCAGATTAACAGATATGATTTTAATTAAATTCTATTAATAATTTGAAAATAAGATTTTTAGAGTTTAGACAATTATTTCAGGCAGTTTTAAGGCTATAAATTAATTATTTTATTGCCTTTAATTTAAGTCAAATGATCAAACACTAATTAATATTTGTCCAGCTTAAATAGCATAAAATTAATTAATTAAAGCCATAATAATAGCAAAATACAGTGCAAAATTAATTCAGAGATATTTATTTTACTTTTGAAATTCTTTATTAATTTGTTTTATATAGTTGCTGACAATTATTTCCTCATGCTTAAATTGAATACCAGAAATTTTTGCACCCAACAACAAATTTATATGTCAGATATGAATAGAAGTGACAACTTATGGAAACTTTTAACAACTTTTGATAAGTTATGGGTCATAAATTCTAAAGATAAAAAGAAAATAAACTAAATAAAAGCATTAACAAAGTTGAAAAACCCGTATTTAAAGTATATCGACTTACTTTTATTCATGAAAACATGCAACAAAAANCCATTTTAGAACGTTGAACAACGTAAAGAATTTGTATTACAATTAGATATGTAAGCTAATTTGCATATTTCAATGCTTGAAACTAAACAATATTCTGTTTAAATCATAAAATGAGTGCCTCTCCGGATAAATATGTAACAGTTGTTTTGTATAAGATTTTCAAAAATATTATTTTCAGTGACAAAATATTAATGTTTGATTAAAATTCTTATTTTGCAGTGTAGAAACATGTAAATCCATATTATTCTTAACAAAAATTTTGTCACTTAATGCAGCAAATTTGTGTTTCACTTTAATTTTTTCGTGTCCGTATAAATTTGAAACACACCTTATACAAGTTCAGACACGTGCACTGCGTATCTCGCCGACCACGCGACTGCGCCGCGCGGTTACCTATCTCGTATACGTACGCGCCTTGGCCCTCGCTACCCGCTGCCACCAAAAATATAACGTTTACCTAGATGATATATTTTAATTTATATGTTTAACGGAATAATATACAACCTATATCCACCCTGAAGGTCCATTCTAAATATTGGTGAAAGAATTTTTGAAATTGGATGAGTAGTTTTGGAGATTACCTCCTACATCCAAACTTACAAACTTTACCTCTATAATATTAGTATAGATTGATGCAATGTCATTTTTCAAAATTTTGTTCAAACCACGAGGCTATTTTATTATGCTTAAACATGAATCTGTAGAATAGCATTCTAACATGCAACAAAAATCCTACAATGCCTCATGAGTAAAAAGCCATTACTCCACTTAGAGCCTTATGTAGAAGAAAGAGGAATAATCTGCTAATGATTTTATGCCTATTTGTAGAATGCAATATAATCTATGATTTAAAATTTACTATATGATAAAAGATTTACTATTCTTTACGTTCATTGTATACGTAAAGAATAGCAAAGACCATAATCGTTATATCGAGTGGACACTGTATCATTATATATACATTTTGAGCCACGCGTTGCTGTGGCTCAAAATGTATCTATAAATGTATAACACTCCCCGCGGGAGGGAATTTCGAAAAATCCCTTCTTACTGTACATTCTCTTGGCGTACCCTATTAAAACGCAATCAAAAACACAAAAACCCGCATCTAAAATTTTATAATAGAAGCCAAGCTTTTCAAGGTAAGCCTTAATCCTGTCCCTCTCCCCCNAACTAGCTGCACCCGAGTCTAGATAAGTTGCTTTGGCTCAAAATATATCTATTATAAATTTCGAAAAATTCCTTCTTAGTGTACATTCTCTTGGCGTACCCTATTAAAACGCAAAAAAAAAAAAAAAAAAAAAAACGCATCTAAAATAGTATAATAGAAGCCGAGTTGTTCACGGTAAGCCTTAATTTTGTCCCTCTCCTTGTGGGGGGGAATTTCGACATCTATATAATAAGGTGTGTTTCAAATTTATACGGACACGAAAAAATTAAAGTGAAACACAAATTTGCTGCATTAAGTGACAAATGTTTTATTAAAAATAACACGGATTTACATGTTTCCATATTGCAAAATAAGAATTTTAATCAAACATTAACATTTTGTCACTGAAAATAATGTTTATAAAACTCTTATACAAAAAAACTTACATATTTATCCGGACAGGTTTCAAATTGCAAAGTTTTCTTACAATTTAATGGCCAATGTAATCACCATTTAACTTAATTACATTAAATACTCGATTAGGCATTGTTTCAATTAGATTCTGAAGGAATTCAATCTTAAGTTTATCCCAAGCATCTGAAATTGCTGCCTTCAAATCATGAATTGTGGAAAACTGCTTTCCATTGGCATAAACTGTACGAACCATCATCCCCCAAAGATTTTCCATCGGATTCAGGTCAGGGCTTCTAGCAGGCCATGTCATCAGATTAATATTTTTACGTTTAAACCACATTTTTGTTGATTTAGAGGCATGCACAGGGGCATTGTCTTGTTGAAAGATCCAATTTGGTCCAGCTTCCAATAAATGATCTTCAAGCATGCCTTGATACTTCTTTGAATTCATTCTTTGAGTTATAAATGCTAAATCTGTGGTTCCGTTGAATCCAAACGCACCCCACACCATTATTGATCCACCACCCATTTGGCGTTTCGAAAATATTTGTTTTTCGGTTCTTAAATCGTGCCAATAATACTTCCAACCGTCTGGACCATCTAAGTTGAATTTTTTTTCATCACTGAACAAAACTTCAATCCATTCTTCGGACCATGTCATGTGTTTTTGTGCCCAATCAAGTCTGTCACTTTTGTGCTTTAATGAAAGTGGTGGCATTACAGCTTTTTTTCTGAATTTTAACATTGGAGATTTATTTAAAACTCTCCACACTGTTGTGCTGCTACAAGGCAAGTCTAATTCTTGTTTTATTTTTCTTACTGATGTTTGTTTTGTGGAGCAAACCTTGATGATTTGTCTACAATCTCGAGGAGTAAGCTTGGGTTTTGGACCTGTCTTGAATTTTGGTACATCCTTGCCACGTCTTTTTGATAAATAATCACCAACAGTTGATTTTGGACGATTTATATATGCTGCAATTTCTCTTATTGACTTGCCTTGTGATTTATAGGCATCAATCTGCCCTTTTTCATAATCAGATAAATTCTTTGTTCTACCCATTTTAGAACGTTGAACAACGTAAAGAATTTGTATTACAATTAGATATGTAAGCTAATTTGCATATTTCAATGCTTGAAACTAAACAATATTCTGTTTAAATCATAAAATGAGTGCCTCTCCGGATAAATATGTAACAGTTGTTTTGTATAAGATTTTCAAAAATATTATTTTCAGTGACAAAATATTAATGTTTGATTAAAATTCTTATTTTGCAGTGTAGAAACATGTAAATCCATATTATTCTTAACAAAAATTTTGTCACTTAATGCAGCAAATTTGTGTTTCACTTTAATTTTTTCGTGTCCGTATAAATTTGAAACACACCTTATACAAGTTCAGACACGTGCACTGCGTATCTCGCCGACCACGCGACTGCGCCGCGCGGTTACCTATCTCGTATACGTACGCGCCTTGGCCCTCGCTACCCGCTGCCACCAAAAATATAACGTTTACCTAGATGATATATTTTAATTTATATGTTTAACGGAATAATATACAACCTATATCCACCCTGAAGGTCCATTCTAAATATTGGTGAAAGAATTTTTGAAATTGGATGAGTAGTTTTGGAGATTACCTCCTACATCCAAACTTACAAACTTTACCTCTATAATATTAGTATAGATTGATGCAATGTCATTTTTCAAAATTTTGTTCAAACCACGAGGCTATTTTATTATGCTTAAACATGAATCTGTAGAATAGCATTCTAACATGCCACAAAAATCCTACAATGCCTCATGAGTAAAAAGCCATTACTCCACTTAGAGTCTTATGTAGAAGAAAGAGGAATAATCTGATAATGATTTTATGCCTATTTGTAGAATGCAAATTACTTTTTGAAAATCTTGTAGTACTAAGCTTAATTGATCTAAAACTTTAAAGTTTAAAAGTTATCGTCATATAACAGTTTAGAAAACTCTTTAATGTAAAACATTATGATTTGTTTTGCTTTCTTTAATGATATTTTAAGTCTAATGCTTACTTATCTTTGGATTTACAGACCAAATAAATATTTACATAATTTATTTAAGAGGAAATATTGTGAATAAGGATACTTTCTTAGAAAATTAACAATAATTTTCCTGTTTACATTCTGGAAACTTTCTCGTGCATCTCTCACGATGATTGTCACACACAAATTAAAGAAATTTTTATAAATTCTTACAATTTTAAATTATATTTTTAAACTAATTTTAATTATTTAGATATGTAAATGTTAAATTTAAAATTATTAATTATAATGCCCATAAGAGTAAGACNTATTTTATATAATATTAATTAATATATTATATTATAATTAATATTACAATATTAAAATGTAACTTATCATGCTTATAGTATAAAATTTGTAATCTATATATTTTTTTAATGTTAAAGTAAGCTTAATTTATTAATCTTATATTTTACATTACTTATTTGGAATTTAATACAATATCGAAAAGAATTTAATATTTTAATATGTAATTCGTGAGTCTGGATCCATTTATTCATCTCAAATTAAATTATAAAATTTTAAAAATAAACATGATTCATTTCCATTAATATAATGCGTTAAACAGAATGAGAGCCTCAATATATCCATTACAATAAAAAGAAGCATTAAAAATAATTTTAAAATTAGTTTTACAGCAAACTAATAAATATTCACGAACGAGCTTAGACTTAGATTTATAATGCTCAAATTATATTTTTGATATTTTTAAAACATGCATTGATGCTGAATAATAGAACTTTAGGCTATAAAAATAAAAACAATAATTGACATGCAGCATCATTTAAAAATTAATTAAATCTTAATAAATAAAAGGAAAATTTTTCAAAAAATTATTATTATGTTAGAGTAATTGAGTGATAAATTATTATGGTAATGTGCACAACATTCGAGGAAGTTATTTTAAACCAGACAAGATTTTTTAAAATAAATCTTCAAATCTCCAACTTTATGGACTCAAAACTCCATGAGAAATATAAATTTATATCTCAAATTATATATATATTAAGCAAGACATTTTTCATTTTTGCTTTAAAGACCATTTTAACTCCATCTAACAATTTGGTTACAGGGTGATTACCTCCTAATGTCCCATAACGAGAGTTATTCTTAACAAAAGAATATATGTGTATAATTTTTTTGTTTTCATCTTTTGTTCACGACTTTGCTTGATGGTGAGAGACCGATAAAACTAGAACTGAACTATCAACAGACAGGTTTTGAAGTGAACTTCAGGTTTGTTGCTGAACACGTACTTTTGACATTTGACATCGTTCTGTTGTTTCTAAACACGATTGTTTCATTTCGAGTAAGTAAATAGCGTAAAAAGAAACTTGATTACTTTATAATCGTAACAAAAATTTTCATAAAAATAAAAAAAATATTCCTGTTTGTAAAGTAAATTTCATTTTTTTTTCATGTTTATGCTTCCCTTACAGGACATATGATTTTGAAGTAAATTTTTCTTTGATTTATTATGGGCTATTTGTATTAGGGACATTTTTCGTGCTGAAGATTACATGAAATTCTATTATTTTGCTGATAATAAAATTAATAAATTGAGAAACTTTTCATTATTCTAGGAATGATTCATTATTCTGTCTTCTGGGCATTATTTCTGTATTAAAGAATCTTTAGGAAATGCACTCGTATTAATAAATTTTTTCCTTTAAAATAATGTTAAAAATTGAATATTTAATTTCTTATATTTATTAAATAATTTTTTATATTTTTATTATCATTTTGTGTCAATTTAATTAACTTTTAAAATCATTAAAATTCAAAGTATTCAAATTTAAAATATATTTTAAATTATAATTATTCTAAATAAACTTAAAATCTCGACAACCTATTTCTAAATACAGTACGAGCAATTTTTTTTATATTTTGTATTTTAATATGCAAATTCATATTTAAAATGCAAAAGAGTAAATGAGATTTAAAAGTTCATTTGATAAATGATTTAATGAATTAAAGGTTAAAAGAATTCTTTAAAATATTGTTACTTTATTTACCTATGTTAAAGAATTGAGTAAATTATTGATGTCTGTTTCCATGACACTCATTTTAATTATAGGCCTACTAGAGAAAGACAATTTACATACAAGAGCAAAACTAAATAAGTAAAGACAAATTTACATTATTTTATAAAAACAAATAATACTTTTTTATTGCTCTAAATCCAAAAATAATGTAAGTTTTTCCTTAACAACTTAATTTCATCGGAAAATGTTCGAATATTTCATTATTGTTGACTTTGTAGCAATTTGATTTATAAATATTGAGTTTTAATTTAATCTTTGAACAGGGAAAAAAGTATAATTTTATTGTTTATCTTCCTTGGGAACAAGGACAATTGGCTTTTAATTGGGAGACAATGACTGCACAAGATGGATCACCTCACCATCATTTTCTCTCGTTTGCAAGAAAGAGTATACTAAAGCAGTGCACATAATTATTTTCTATCGTGATCATGGCTAACCTATATTCTTATAATCTGAATTAATTGACTACCGTTGCGGGTTACTAATTGAAAAACTGGATTCGAAAAATTAAACTTATATCAAATAATTTTCTCAATTTAAAACATTTTTCAATTTTCACAAAAAAGTAATAAACTTAAAGATTTTTCTGAGATTCTCTCAAGATTACTGGATTTCTCGAGTGTTTGAGAAATAAAAAAATTTCATCGGATATAAATCTGTATTCATTAAAATTATTGTTTTGTTTTAAAGGTAAAAATGGATCCTTGACGTTTTCTAGAAGATCCATCCAAAGGCTACAATGATCGGTAAGTAAGGCTTCTACTTTATATATTTAATATAATCATCATAATATATTTTTACTATTGTTTTATGAAACATATTAAGCAAAATATAAGTATCCTTTTTAATACAGTATCTGATCAATAAGAATAAGAGATTTAGCGTTTCTTTATAAACAATTTGATGATCTGTTCTCAATTTTCTGAATGAACATTAAGGAATACAGCATTAACATAGACAAAGCACGAACTAGAATATTTTAAATTACCAAATTTCTAAGACCATTCTAATAGGGGTCTATGATTAAACTTTCATAGAAATAAAAAATATAAAAAAAAATTGCAATTATATGCCGACTAGAATTATTCTTTTTCAATTTTTCGTGCGGAATTGTATGCAAATCACGTGAAAATTCTATTTTTCTAACTAACACATTGTTACTTAATATCAATGAAAAAGCGTTCACCATTACAATAAGAAGTTTCAAATACGGATAATCAGGACGAACCGACATGTAAAAACTAAGGCAGTTACAAAAAATAAAGATATCATCCTATACAACTCCACGTGGCATGGGAATGTGTTATTGGGCGCGTTGACTGATAATTTCGTAAGTTACGTCATCTAGTCTTTTAAGGATTCTTTCTTTAATCGTTTTTCCTTAAATCATTAGAAATGAATTATTGCGTGTAGTTAATGGAAGAAATTTTATTCAATGAAAAAATAAACATTTTTTTATATTGAATATTTTTGGTTTAAACATCAAGATAAAGGATATTTCAATTAAAAATTTCGATTATACTTTCAATGTTAAAACTAATTTTTTTTTTTATGTCTACTATCTTTAATTCATTTCATGAATAGAATAACTTCTGTAAACCGGACTAGTTAAAGCGAAAATTTCATTATCGTTTAACCTTCATATTACTGAATTAACTTCCTGGCAATTATTTAACTAACTTCCTTTTTTATTCAAGCAATAACAAAACATTTGATAGACTATCATCTAACAAAAGGATTTTCGATTTTTCAGATGATCTCCTCTTTGCCTGTGTCATTATATTTCTTTTATTCTCGCAAATTAAGTTGGACAAGGTAAGACCGATATCAAATTTTCTCTAATGCATAAAATTTGTATTTTATGAATCCTAGTAATGTATTAATTCCACAAATGACATCATCGAAATACGGTATTTATATAATTTCTCTGATAAGAATCACCCGAAAAAACTATATACAGTATACATAAAGTCAAAATATGTTAGGTAAAGGCCTATACCGTTTTAAGTGTCCACACCAAATAAAGCATGAGTATTCTTGATACCTAGAAAAAATATTGTGTCACCTCATCTCTACTTAAGCCCAAGGAAACTTTTTATGTTTTGCAGTTTCATTATTGTAAATACTCAGGTCAATAAATGTATATTTTAAATACCAAGACCACTGTTTATATCATCTCCCAACCCAACTTCATCAAATCCCTACCTCCTCAATGGCTCAAGCAACTCCTGACATATGCAGCAGTAGTAGTGTATATAAATTTAAAATAAAGGAGAATTTATTTTTCTCCTCATTAATAAATTCGAATCTTGCTTTTTGCTCAGAGGATGATTGCAAACCTTTGAGCCTTGAATTCCAACAGACAAACTGTTACATAGGAAGAGATATACTTAAAGTATACAAACTATATTTAATGTACAGTACATTACACGGTTACTAATTTTGCATATTTAAAAATATTCTAGTCGCCCAGACTGGCCGTCATATAGAATTTATAGAAAATTAAATTTATATTTTATATAAAGTATATAGGCATATAATATATTCAATTAACAAAAATCTGTAAAATATTTATATGCAAATCATTTAAAACTGTAAATGTATTAAACAATACACCACTACATTAAGTAAATTTGTACTAGATAACTCTTTTTAACTTTTGCACACAACAGGATGGAAAATATCCTTTACTGAACGCTATACCTGATACGAACTTTACTTGCGGTCATCGATCACCCGGTTATTACGGAGATCCTCATCCTCTAGCGCAATGCCAAGTGTATCACATGTGCATGGGAGGACGCCATTTTGCCTATCTTTGTCCCAATCACACACTCTTTCATCAGGATCGACTCGTCTGCGATCATTGGTATCACGTAAGTGCATCGAATTTTTTTTTATTTATTAAATAAGGGAGAGGATTTGGATCATTCTCAGGGTCAAAATAATCTATTTTTTGGATTTCTATGGATACTCGGCTTTAATTTACCCCTATTTAAGTAAATAGATGTAGATTTTTATTTACAGGTGAACTGTACAGATATGGAGAGGAGATACAGAATCAACGAAGAACTGTTTTCTAAAAAATCCTCTCGGACATCCAACAAGACGTCGATCATTTTCTCCGGAAAAAATAAACATAAATCGAAATGTAACGGATGTCTCAAGTACTATTTTCGAGATAAACAGTTGTGTGTCCCGTGTGTCAGACCTCGATGATATGAAAACTGTCTTTCCAATTTTTTCTAAGACTCAAATTCGGGTCCACGATCGAGTCCAGAATTAAAACAATTTGTCAATGGGTGAAATCCCTCGAAACAAAGAATGGGTATTTTACTTTTGGACGATTTGATGACCTGATTGGTACCATAAAGAAACAATTTATGTAAGAAAATACTTCATCGAATGTGCTTTATTAAAATTATAAAATAAATTTATATGTATATATTTACAATGAAATTATATATTCAAATTATTAACCCTAAATCGAAAAAAATTTCCAACTCGGAATTAACACAAAATTCTAAGGTTTTGTTTGTGTACAGTGGGCGGTCTGCCGAGGACTTTCTATGGGGAAACTGGTCCCTATTTAGCTGTTAAAACGTGAAGAAAACCCGGAAAACTCCACGTGGCCAGCCCTTGGCGATACTCGAACTCTTGCTCAGTGGTTTTATCCACTCGGCTACAAATTTCTAAGTAGAGATTTTAATTATTAAAATTGCAGCCAGGCATTGTGACGATGTCACAGCAAATAATTGCCCGTTAATCATATTTTTAATTTATTTAATTTAAAATACAGTATACGCTCTTTACCTCAAATTAGTAGAGGCTTGCCCCTGTACATCATACTTTTCCTTTAACAATAGAGTCGTGCTGGTAATCGATTAACTGTTTTCAGAGAAAAATTTGAATTGAAATAACGTGACTCCCAGTTTACGTCAGAAGTTCATATATAATTAATCGGGGTCTCCTGTCCCTAAGATTTCCATATCCGGTCTCGTCTTTCATCTATCTAACTCCGTTCTCGAGATTAAGGAAAGACGGACGGACGGATGACAGTATGGAAATTTATGTCTCCGCCTTTTTGAAATTGCAAGGCAAAAATAATTTATTCAGAAAGGAAAAACAGTCGATCTTGAATGAATAATTTTGTCATCGTAGAAATAAGCTGATAATTCATTTTCATGGGACTACTTTTAAAACAGGATCTCAAATTCTGGCCTAGATTCTACTGGACGTCATCCAAAATAGTAAATAATTTATCGAATCGATCACAATATCTTGTCGTTACATTATCAGATATATTTGTATGATCATTACTTAATTTTTTATATAATTTATAAAATGAAATAAGGAAGTAAAATATTTTAGAATTAACAATGAAAGCGAGAAATAAAAAGTTAACGTTGATTAATTCCAGGAGAGTAAAAGCGTAGAGTTTTAATTTGTTATTGAAATAAAATACGAGTAGATATGCAAATATCCGAAAGACATGCGTAGTACAAAAACTTGGTACAATGTTGCTCATAGAAAGTATGCGATGTCAAGAAATCATACGTGGATGATTATTTAATTTCGATATTATTCAGATTTTTCTTATAATCCAATTATAGATTATTTCAATGCTAAAACTAATTATTAAAGTTGAACGTTATTGAAATAATAATATTAACTCAATATTCTTTCAATTTTGCTTTATTAAAACAACTCAATTCTCTCCCTAATAGAAAATATTTTATAAATATTAACTAAACAGAAGAAATATATTTGCTGCATGATAAATCTTCACTGAGAAGAACTTTCCTTTTAGCTGTTAAGTCTAGACATCAGCACTAAAGTTTTAGGAAGAGCTAATTAGTTTCGTTGAAAAATATTCTTTAAATTAGGTTAGTAAAACAATCCGGAAGCCCATCAGACGCGATATTTATTTGGAAGATTATTCTCAGTCTACTCATACTTTACTAAACTATTTCGTAACTTTTCAGTAATGTCACAGTTCCGAAATTTACTGATTGGTATCTCTTACCTTTTAAAAGTTGGTTAAAGTCTAGAGAATCACCCCTCTTAATATCTATAAGAATCACCTGAATAATTAAGTGGCAAGCATAAAGGAATTATTGTAAATAATAAAACCTTCAAATATTCCGAATTCTAAACTGTCAGAAAAAGTTTTTCAACCCCCTTTTCTACGAAATCTAAAAAATTATTTGTTGTTTTAATTGTTCAGTATGTGTGGTTTCATCTTCTCTTTGCTTGGACTTGATGATGAATAATTTTGATGATGACATTATTTGTATGACTTTTATCTTCATCTTTATTCAAATTATAAAGTATAATCAATCGATAGTTCGAACCATTACGTTCATAAAAAATAGACTATCATGGATTGTTTATTTAGCTGCTTACCTCTCACTTCGTGCTTTAAATAATAAACAAAATGTCTGAATAAGAATTTCAAAAATTAGAATTTGAACGAACTTTCCGTATAATTCTATAAGAATAATGCCAACTTACATGTTTCATTTCCTAATTCCCTCTAAAAATATTGTTTACATCTGTATTTTATTCAAATTATCCAAAGATGGAAATGGTTCCATTCAGTTTATTATTATTATTTTTTAACTCTATACCCTTTGGGCACTAAGAGGGCCTCTTTTAGCAAACCCATTATGGGGCGGCCGGGTGATAGATCGAGATAGAAGAACGAGGCATGACATATCCGGGCGAACCACTCACAACCTGAAAACGAAACTCCAAGAATTTTTCTTGGAGTGTCGTTTTCAGGTCGAAGAAACTCCAAGAATTTTCCTTGGACCCGTGCAGATTCGATTCCGGGTGCCCAGAGCGGTAGGCTGCCACCTTGACCGCTCGGCCGTCCAACCATCGAACCATTTCCATTAATATGAGTTTGTTTGCAACCAATAATGATGTAATGTTGCAATGTTTTTCAAATCTTCCTGTTTTCATAAAAATGAGGTAGTATTGTAGATAAAGTGTGCCGAAGAAACAGGCTTAACATTGGAAAATTATTCCTTTTTCAAAAACTCGTTTACATAAAATATTCCTTGAAATAATTATATAAAACAGAAAACTTATTATATATCATGGTGATATGGATCATTATACTTTCAGAAATAACTTAATTCTAGTACAGTATAAGGAGTGATTCTATTTGCCACAGAATCTAATCATTCCTGATTACTACATTTGTTGAAATGTTACTTTTTCCATTAAAATACTTAAAAAGATGAATTCCATTATCCTCAAATTTGAGCCTTAGAAATAGTATGTGGAAAATAATAATTTTACACAAACATATAATACATTTATAAAAATATGCTCAAAATAATTTACAACTATAAACATTTAACTGCAGAAAATTTAATTATACATATGTAATTTCTAACTATTTTTAATATATGTAAAATGTATTTTTTTATTCCAAAATCTCTCTCAAACTCTTAATTTATACCAATAGCAACAGATTTATAAACAAAAGAAAGTGCTATGTAAATTTTATATTTATTCTTAAAAAATTATATTAAAACAAATAATGTTATATTATTTTGTAACTATTAAACAATGTACGTTAATTTACATGGAATTGATTTATGAATAATATATTTAACAGCATAAAACATCCATTTCTCTCTGTGGAATGCAGACTATTCCAAGATTTGTAAAAGTGTTGCCAAAGTTTATTACATTAATCTTATAGCTTAATGATATAAAGTTAATTTCAGAAAATCATTTAAAATTTTTGCCTCTTTTAAGAAAAACTCTTCCATTTGTTGAAATCTGTCGAAATTAGATCAAGGAACATTTATTAATAGATCATCTCTTATATAAAGGATTTCTGAAAAAATTGTGCCTACATTTTGATAGCCCGATTCAAACATGACTTTTTTAAAAATAAATCTTTACTACTGCAGGTTTTCTATGGCCAGCAATTGAAAAGTATAAGCAACTATCTCAATAGACTTTTTCATGAACAATTTGAAAACTAAAAATGTCATATCTGATAATTTAATGATTTATCATACTGTAAGAACATACATCTATTATATATTTTAATATAGGTAACTTCCCACAGAGATAGGCAGAGGAAAAGTTTATAATAGAAAACTAACCAAATGTTGGTCATAAACAAATGTATATTTTTTGGCAGTCTATATACTTTTACAAAATAACCGTGGTATGGAAAAAATATCATTAACATTGATCATATCTCTACTGTCTGAAGATAAAATAATCAATCTCCAAAAAACATTAAAATCAAGTTGCTTACTTGATATCACATTAATTAGTATCCAAGTGCACATGAAAAATTTTTTTTTTTTATTTCCATCTAACTAATTTATATGAAAATAAAACTCAAAATAAGGAGAATAACTGACCTTTGACCAAAAAATTTTAATTTTTTCGAAATAAAATAAAAACCTGAAATGGTAGAGAGATGAATACTTCAGAGCTCTTATTTAACTCCATGTTATTTTTCCCTGTGAAAATGGACAGAGAAATAAGTTTATAATATAAAACTACTAATTATTGATGAAGATGAGGATTGGGTGAATCGTATATTGACAAATATAATACAGTCAGTATAAATAACTTACTCGTACACTTCACAAATGTATATCGAACTCAGATAATCTACTCTTAACTACTTTAGCAATACTAAAAATTCAGTATCTAATGACAACAGGAGGTTCAGACATTCAAACATCCTACTGTCTGTAAGTAGACAAGAAACTAGCATCCAATATGCTTACTGTAAGAGTTTATAACATGCAATCATTCTCACAAGCATACATTCATGCACACAGACACAAATATACATATATATTTATATACATGTACTGTACAGTACATCATATCCAATTTTTGTAAAACACAATCCTTCCAATAAGCTTAATGTACAGTACTTTATTGTATGACATTTAACAATGAGTGCGGCACAAACTTCCCAATGTCTAAACTACTGAAACTATGATATTACAAACAGTAGTTAAGTCTAGATTCTCAGATTTTGTGCTGTAATCTTTATGAGAGGTGTTTTACATAATAAAATGCTTTATTGATTATTGTTATAATGATACTGTTTCATATAAATTAGTTGGATAGGAGCAAACATTTAAATACAGGAAATGACTTCATTAATCCTGTATATTAATTTCAATACACATGGCATATTATTTAAAGATTCTATAAATTCTAATAATTAACCAATTTTTCCGTATATAACTTACCTAATGTTCTGAGAATTGTCTGTTTTCTATATCCTAAACTGGCTTTTGAGTCATTTAGATTATTCTCTCCTTTGTTGTTGCTAATTATTTTTTCAAATACTTTTAATATGTAGAAGATATGATTGCTGTATCTTCAAATTCTGTGTGTAGCGTCTTTGCAATTAAAGCAATAATTTTGGTAGACGATCAAACAGCAATTAGTTAGAAAACATTACGGTTTATTTAAAACACTTTAATTCAGATGCATTTCGAGTTGGCTTGTATTCCCAACCCTCTCCAGTGCTGTTAAAATTACAAAAAACAAGTGAGTTTCACCACATTGGTAAGTGGGACGTACCAAAAACGAGGGGTGACAATAACATAAAAAAACTTGCATGTTATATAATGGTACAGCATAGACTTGTGTGACAATATTTTTATTACATAGTTGTATGACTATTTTCTATAATATGAAAAAAGTAAAGGACATGACTGTTTAACACATCATTTATATAAAAATATATAACATAGATTATTAATTTCAAAATATCTATAAATACTTACATTTTTAGTTAATATGTATTATTCCCGATAAAAAATGAAATACAGTAAAAATTGACAACTGGTGTTATCCGGTGTTCACAGAGTAACAGTATACCGACAAGTAATGTTATTTAAACCATTCCTAACATTCCGTACAAGGGGGTGTGCTTTTAAACAATCTTTAATGCGTGGAGGCGCGCTCTGTTAGTTTATACCATTGGGAGTCTTATTGACATGCCTTCTGAAATATTAATTATGTTATCTTTAGGGTGTTTTTTGATTTCAATGTGTTCTTTAAATTTCCTTTTATATGTGTCTTTTTCTAAATAAAAACAATATAAAAGTGTTACATTTAGAAAAAGACCCATATAAAAGGAAACTTAAAGAACACATAGAAATCAAAAAACACCCTAAAGATAATTAATATTTCAGAAGGCATGTCGATAGACCCCCAATGGTATAAACTAACAGAGAGCGCCTCCACGCGTTAAAGATTGTTTAAAAGCACACCCCCTTGTACGGAATGTTAGGAATGGTTTAAATAACATTACTTGTCGGTGTACTGTTACTCTGTGAACACCGGATAACACCAGTTGTCAATTTTTACTGTATTTCATTTTTTATCGGGAATAATACATATTAACTNTAAACTTATATCAAATAATTTTCTCAATTTAAAACATTTTTCAATTTTCACAAAAAAGTAATAAACTTAAAGATTTTTCTGAGATTCTCTCAAGATTACTGGATTTCTCGAGTGTTTGAGAAATAAAAAAATTTCATCGGATATAAATCTGTATTCATTAAAATTATTGTTTTGTTTTAAAGGTAAAAATGGATCCTTGACGTTTTCTAGAAGATCCATCCAAAGGCTACAATGATCGGTAAGTAAGGCTTCTACTTTATATATTTAATATAATCATCATAATATATTTTTACTATTGTTTTATGAAACATATTAAGCAAAATATAAGTATCCTTTTTAATACAGTATCTGATCAATAAGAATAAGAGATTTAGCGTTTCTTTATAAACAATTTGATGATCTGTTCTCAATTTTCTGAATGAACATTAAGGAATACAGCATTAACATAGACAAAGCACGAACTAGAATATTTTAAATTACCAAATTTCTAAGACCATTCTAATAGGGGTCTATGATTAAACTTTCATAGAAATAAAAAATATAAAAAAAAATTGCAATTATATGCCGACTAGAATTATTCTTTTTCAATTTTTCGTGCGGAATTGTATGCAAATCACGTGAAAATTCTATTTTTCTAACTAACACATTGTTACTTAATATCAATGAAAAAGCGTTCACCATTACAATAAGAAGTTTCAAATACGGATAATCAGGACGAACCGACATGTAAAAACTAAGGCAGTTACAAAAAATAAAGATATCATCCTATACAACTCCACGTGGCATGGGAATGTGTTATTGGGCGCGTTGACTGATAATTTCGTAAGTTACGTCATCTAGTCTTTTAAGGATTCTTTCTTTAATCGTTTTTCCTTAAATCATTAGAAATGAATTATTGCGTGTAGTTAATGGAAGAAATTTTATTCAATGAAAAAATAAACATTTTTTTATATTGAATATTTTTGGTTTAAACATCAAGATAAAGGATATTTCAATTAAAAATTTCGATTATACTTTCAATGTTAAAACTAATTTTTTTTTTTATGTCTACTATCTTTAATTCATTTCATGAATAGAATAACTTCTGTAAACCGGACTAGTTAAAGCGAAAATTTCATTATCGTTTAACCTTCATATTACTGAATTAACTTCCTGGCAATTATTTAACTAACTTCCTTTTTTATTCAAGCAATAACAAAACATTTGATAGACTATCATCTAACAAAAGGATTTTCGATTTTTCAGATGATCTCCTCTTTGCCTGTGTCATTATATTTCTTTTATTCTCGCAAATTAAGTTGGACAAGGTAAGACCGATATCAAATTTTCTCTAATGCATAAAATTTGTATTTTATGAATCCTAGTAATGTATTAATTCCACAAATGACATCATCGAAATACGGTATTTATATAATTTCTCTGATAAGAATCACCCGAAAAAACTATATACAGTATACATAAAGTCAAAATATGTTAGGTAAAGGCCTATACCGTTTTAAGTGTCCACACCAAATAAAGCATGAGTATTCTTGATACCTAGAAAAAATATTGTGTCACCTCATCTCTACTTAAGCCCAAGGAAACTTTTTATGTTTTGCAGTTTCATTATTGTAAATACTCAGGTCAATAAATGTATATTTTAAATACCAAGACCACTGTTTATATCATCTCCCAACCCAACTTCATCAAATCCCTACCTCCTCAATGGCTCAAGCAACTCCTGACATATGCAACAGTAGTAGTGTATATAAATTTAAAATAAAGGAGAATTTATTTTTCTCCTCATTAATAAATTATATTGCTTTTTGCTCAGAGGATGATTGCAAACCTTTGAGCCTTGAATTCCAACAGACAAACTGTTACATAGGAAGAGATATACTTAAAGTATACAAACTATATTTAATGTACAGTACATTACACGGTTACTAATTTTGCATATTTAAAAATATTCTAGTCGCCCAGACTGGCCGTCATATAGAATTTATAGAAAATTAAATTTATATTTTATATAAAGTATATAGGCATATAATATATTCAATTAACAAAAATCTGTAAAATATTTATATGCAAATCATTTAAAACTGTAAATGTATTAAACAATACACCACTACATTAAGTAAATTTGTACTAGATAACTCTTTTTAATTTTTGCACACAACAGGATGGAAAATATCCTTTACTGAACGCTATACCTGATACGAACTTTACTTGCGGTCATCGATCACCCGGTTATTACGGAGATCCTCATCCTCTAGCGCAATGCCAAGTGTATCACATGTGCATGGGAGGACGCCATTTTGCCTATCTTTGTCCCAATCACACACTCTTTCATCAGGATCGACTCGTCTGCGATCATTGGTATCACGTAAGTGCATCGAATTTTTTTTTATTTATTAAATAAGGGAGAGGATTTGGATCATTCTCAGGGTCAAAATAATCTATTTTTTGGATTTCTATGGATACTCGGCTTTAATTTACCCCTATTTAAGTAAATAGATGTAGATTTTTATTTACAGGTGAACTGTACAGATATGGAGAGGAGATACAGAATCAACGAAGAACTGTTTTCTAAAAAATCCTCTCGGACATCCAACAAGACGTCGATCATTTTCTCCGGAAAAAATAAACATAAATCGAAATGTAACGGATGTCTCAAGTACTATTTTCGAGATAAACAGTTGTGTGTCCCGTGTGTCAGACCTCGATGATATGAAAACTGTCTTTCCAATTTTTTCTAAGACTCAAATTCGGGTCCACGATCGAGTCCAGAATTAAAACAATTTGTCAATGAGTGAAATCCTTCGAAACAAAGAATGGGTATTTTACTTTTGGACGATTTGATGACCTGATTGGTACCATAAAGAAACAATTTATGTAAGAAAATACTTCATCGAATGTGCTTTATTAAAATTATAAAATAAATTTATATGTATATATTTACAATGAAATTATATATTCAAATTATTAACCCTAAATCGAAAAAAATTTCCAACTCGGAATTAACACAAAATTCTAAGGTTTTGTTTGTGTACAGTGGGCGGTCTGCCGAGGACTTTCTATGGGGAAACTGGTCCCTATTTAGCTGTTAAAACGTGAAGAAAACCCGGAAAACTCCACGTGGCCAGCCCTTGGCGATACTCGAACTCTTGCTCAGTGGTTTTATCCACTCGGCTACAAATTTCTAAGTAGAGATTTTAATTATTAAAATTGCAGCCAGGCATTGTGACGATGTCACAGCAAATAATTGCCCGTTAATCATATTTTTAATTTATTTAATTTAAAATACAGTATACGCTCTTTACCTCAAATTAGTAGAGGCTTGCCCCTGTACATCATACTTTTCCTTTAACAATAGAGTCGTGCTGGTAATCGATTAACTGTTTTCAGAGAAAAATTTGAATTGAAATAACGTGACTCCCAGTTTACGTCAGAAGTTCATATATAATTAATCGGGGTCTCCTGTCCCTAAGATTTCCATATCCGGTCTCGTCTTTCATCTATCTAACTCCGTTCTCGAGATTAAGGAAAGACGGACGGACGGATGACAGTATGGAAATTTATGTCTCCGCCTTTTTGAAATTGCAAGGCAAAAATAATTTATTCAGAAAGGAAAAACAGTCGATCTTGAATGAATAATTTTGTCATCGTAGAAATAAGCTGATAATTCATTTTCATGGGACTACTTTTAAAACAGGATCTCAAATTCTGGCCTAGATTCTACTGGACGTCATCCAAAATAGTAAATAATTTATCGAATCGATCACAATATCTTGTCGTTACATTATCAGATATATTTGTATGATCATTACTTAATTTTTTATATAATTTATAAAATGAAATAAGGAAGTAAAATATTTTAGAATTAACAATGAAAGCGAGAAATAAAAAGTTAACGTTGATTAATTCCAGGAGAGTAAAAGCGTAGAGTTTTAATTTGTTATTGAAATAAAATACGAGTAGATATGCAAATATCCGAAAGACATGCGTAGTACAAAAACTTGGTACAATGTTGCTCATAGAAAGTATGCGATGTCAAGAAATCATACGTGGATGATTATTTAATTTCGATATTATTCAGATTTTTCTTATAATCCAATTATAGATTATTTCAATGCTAAAACTAATTATTAAAGTTGAACGTTATTGAAATAATATTAACTCAATATTCTTTCAATTTTGCTTTATTAAAACAACTCAATTCTCTCCCTAATAGAAAATATTTTATAAATATTAACTAAACAGAAGAAATATATTTGCTGCATGATAAATCTTCACTGAGAAGAACTTTCCTTTTAGCTGTTAAGTCTAGACATCAGCACTAAAGTTTTAGGAAGAGCTAATTAGTTTCGTTGAAAAATATTCTTTAAATTAGGTTAGTAAAACAATCCGGAAGCCCATCAGACGCGATATTTATTTGGAAGATTATTCTCAGTCTACTCATACTTTACTAAACTATTTCGTAACTTTTCAGTAATGTCACAGTTCCGAAATTTACTGATTGGTATCTCTTACCTTTTAAAAGTTGGTTAAAGTCTAGAGAATCACCCCTCTTAATATCTATAAGAATCACCTGAATAATTAAGTGGCAAGCATAAAGGAATTATTGTAAATAATAAAACCTTCAAATATTCCGAATTCTAAACTGTCAGAAAAAGTTTTTCAACCCCCTTTTCTACGAAATCTAAAAAATTATTTGTTGTTTTAATTGTTCAGTATGTGTGGTTTCATCTTCTCTTTGCTTGGACTTGATGATGAATAATTTTGATGATGACATTATTTGTATGACTTTTATCTTCATCTTTATTCAAATTATAAAGTATAATCAATCGATAGTTCGAACCATTACGTTCATAAAAAATAGACTATCATGGATTGTTTATTTAGCTGCTTACCTCTCACTCCGTGCTTTAAATAATAAACAAAATGTCTGAATAAGAATTTCAAAAATTAGAATTTGAACGAACTTTCCGTATAATTCTATAAGAATAATGCCAACTTACATGTTTCATTTCCTAATTCCCTCTAAAAATATTGTTTACATCTGTATTTTATTCAAATTATCCAAAGATGGAAATGGTTCCATTCAGTTTATTATTATTATTTTTTAACTCTATACCCTTTGGGCACTAAGAGGGCCTCTTTTAGCAAACCCATTATGGGGCGGCCGGGTGATAGATCGAGATAGAAGAACGAGGCATGACATATCCGGGCGAACCACTCACAACCTGAAAACGAAACTCCAAGAATTTTTCTTGGAGTGTCGTTTTCAGGTCGAAGAAACTCCAAGAATTTTCCTTGGACCCGTGCAGATTCGATTCCGGGTGCCCAGAGCGGTAGGCTGCCACCTTGACCGCTCGGCCGTCCAACCATCGAACCATTTCCATTAATATGAGTTTGTTTGCAACCAATAATGATGTAATGTTGCAATGTTTTTCAAATCTTCCTGTTTTCATAAAAATGAGGTAGTATTGTAGATAAAGTGTGCCGAAGAAACAGGCTTAACATTGGAAAATTATTCCTTTTTCAAAAACTCGTTTACATAAAATATTCCTTGAAATAATTATATAAAACAGAAAACTTATTATATATCATGGTGATATGGATCATTATACTTTCAGAAATAACTTAATTCTAGTACAGTATAAGGAGTGATTCTATTTGCCACAGAATCTAATCATTCCTGATTACTACATTTGTTGAAATGTTACTTTTTCCATTAAAATACTTAAAAAGATGAATTCCATTATCCTCAAATTTGAGCCTTAGAAATAGTATGTGGAAAATAATAATTTTACACAAACATATAATACATTTATAAAAATATGCTCAAAATAATTTACAACTATAAACATTTAACTGCAGAAAATTTAATTATACATATGTAATTTCTAACTATTTTTAATATATGTAAAATGTATTTTTTTATTCCAAAATCTCTCTCAAACTCTTAATTTATACCAATAGCAACAGATTTATAAACAAAAGAAAGTGCTATGTAAATTTTATATTTATTCTTAAAAAATTATATTAAAACAAATAATGTTATATTATTTTGTAACTATTAAACAATGTACGTTAATTTACATGGAATTGATTTATGAATAATATATTTAACAGCATAAAACATCCATTTCTCTCTGTGGAATGCAGACTATTCCAAGATTTGTAAAAGTGTTGCCAAAGTTTATTACATTAATCTTATAGCTTAATGATATAAAGTTAATTTCAGAAAATCATTTAAAATTTTTGCCTCTTTTAAGAAAAACTCTTCCATTTGTTGAAATCTGTCGAAATTAGATCAAGGAACATTTATTAATAGATCATCTCTTATATAAAGGATTTCTGAAAAAATTGTGCCTACATTTTGATAGCCCGATTCAAACATGACTTTTTTAAAAATAAATCTTTACTACTGCAGGTTTTCTATGGCCAGCAATTGAAAAGTATAAGCAACTATCTCAATAGACTTTTTCATGAACAATTTGAAAACTAAAAATGTCATATCTGATAATTTAATGATTTATCATACTGTAAGAACATACATCTATTATATATTTTAATATAGGTAACTTCCCACAGAGATAGGCAGAGGAAAAGTTTATAATAGAAAACTAACCAAATGTTGGTCATAAACAAATGTATATTTTTTGGCAGTCTATATACTTTTACAAAATAACCGTGGTATGGAAAAAATATCATTAACATTGATCATATCTCTACTGTCTGAAGATAAAATAATCAATCTCCAAAAAACATTAAAATCAAGTTGCTTACTTGATATCACATTAATTAGTATCCAAGTGCACATGAAAAATTTTTTTTTTTTATTTCCATCTAACTAATTTATATGAAAATAAAACTCAAAATAAGGAGAATAACTGACCTTTGACCAAAAAATTTTAATTTTTTCGAAATAAAATAAAAACCTGAAATGGTAGAGAGATGAATACTTCAGAGCTCTTATTTAACTCCATGTTATTTTTCCCTGTGAAAATGGACAGAGAAATAAGTTTATAATATAAAACTACTAATTATTGATGAAGATGAGGATTGGGTGAATCGTATATTGACAAATATAATACAGTCAGTATAAATAACTTACTCGTACACTTCACAAATGTATATCGAACTCAGATAATCTACTCTTAACTACTTTAGCAATACTAAAAATTCAGTATCTAATGACAACAGGAGGTTCAGACATTCAAACATCCTACTGTCTGTAAGTAGACAAGAAACTAGCATCCAATATGCTTACTGTAAGAGTTTATAACATGCAATCATTCTCACAAGCATACATTCATGCACACAGACACAAATATACATATATATTTATATACATGTACTGTACAGTACATCATATCCAATTTTTGTAAAACACAATCCTTCCAATAAGCTTAATGTACAGTACTTTATTGTATGACATTTAACAATGAGTGCGGCACAAACTTCCCAATGTCTAAACTACTGAAACTATGATATTACAAACAGTAGTTAAGTCTAGATTCTCAGATTTTGTGCTGTAATCTTTATGAGAGGTGTTTTACATAATAAAATGCTTTATTGATTATTGTTATAATGATACTGTTTCATATAAATTAGTTGGATAGGAGCAAACATTTAAATACAGGAAATGACTTCATTAATCCTGTATATTAATTTCAATACACATGGCATATTATTTAAAGATTCTATAAATTCTAATAATTAACCAATTTTTCCGTATATAACTTACCTAATGTTCTGAGAATTGTCTGTTTTCTATATCCTAAACTGGCTTTTGAGTCATTTAGATTATTCTCTCCTTTGTTGTTGCTAATTATTTTTTCAAATACTTTTAATATGTAGAAGATATGATTGCTGTATCTTCAAATTCTGTGTGTAGCGTCTTTGCAATTAAAGCAATAATTTTGGTAGACGATCAAACAGCAATTAGTTAGAAAACATTACGGTTTATTTAAAACACTTTAATTCAGATGCATTTCGAGTTGGCTTGTATTCCCAACCCTCTCCAGTGCTGTTAAAATTACAAAAAACAAGTGAGTTTCACCACATTGGTAAGTGGGACGTACCAAAAACGAGGGGTGACAATAACATAAAAAAACTTGCATGTTATATAATGGTACAGCATAGACTTGTGTGACAATATTTTTATTACATAGTTGTATGACTATTTTCTATAATATGAAAAAAGTAAAGGACATGNTGTGCTAATCTTGTATTAATTTCTAATGTATCTCTTTCATATTGATGAATTTGTATTCCAAGATAACTGTAATGTTCACATCCCTCAATCTTTTCTCTTCCTTCCAGTTCCATGTCTGTTTTAGCCCTTCCTATGCATAAATATTTTGTTTTACTCATATTTATATATAAACCTCCTTTAAAATATTCCTCTTTTATTTTTCTTGTCATGTACTCCAGATCATCAAGGGATAAATAACATAAAAAAAATTTAAAATGAAATTATGCCACCCTTTAGTGACAAATTATTTAGTAATTAATTAAATATAATTGTGGAAAGTATCCTTTTGGGCATCAAAACTACTGAAAAACAATTTCTGTTAATATATATCAAAAATGTTTTATTCATACATAATACAGAAATGTACTGTATTAATTAATGAAATATTGTACCTCCAATCAAACCTATTGCAATTTACCATGTAGGAACCTCTTTGAAACTTGTTCATCTTGAATTTTTTTATTGTTCCCATGAAATTCAAGACAGCAGGTTCAACTGTATTCTTCTGTATGCCACAAGACAGTTTTTCAACAGTTAAACTTTATTACATAATTTCTTTTTTGAAATTGGTTTTTAAAATACTATAAGACAGTCCATTTAATAATTCATGAATAATATTTAGTTGTTAATGAAGATTTCTATAGCTGAGACATAGGATGTTCCAGAGGCTCTCCACTTAGAGGTGATTATGACAAGACTGAGAAGGAAGATTTGGGAGAATATGTTGAATTAATATTACAGTATATAAATGATGTTATTGTTATTTGGAGAAATGATGGTATAATTTGTTGCTTTATGGAAACATTTTTCAATACAATCTTAAATCTGACCCTAAAAGAAGAATAATGCTCAGAGCATTTTGTGAATTTTTAATGTTTTGATTCAGAAGAAAAGATAAGTAACATCTATGTATTGAAAAAGAACTTTTTTGAACGTATTTATATTCCCTAATAGTTTGTGGAATCCTAGAAAATATATTTTAGCAGCATTTACAATCCTACTACATAGAGCAATAAATAGGAGCAGATTAAGCTTACTGAGAGTAAATTTATAAAACCCAAAAAAAGTGTTTAAATACATGTACAGGTACAAAAAAAACTAGGGCTTCACTATAAAAAATTTAAACACACACATGTGATTTAATACTACAAAAACTTTTAACATATAAGCGTTAAATTAGACACCTATGTCACTAAAATGACAAAAAAANTTATTTAAATATATATATATATAAATATATTAATAATAATAATAAATTAATTAATAATGAAAGACAAAAGGAAAACAATATTGATTTATAAGTATAAAAATGTATTTCATTTTGTAAGTTTTAATACAAACAGCAGCAACAGTTTAAATACTCACTCCACATGCATTCTTAGATTTCTGTTGACCAAATGTCAGTACATGTACAGTCATAAAATAGGACAATTTAAGTGAAGACAAATGACTGTATCTAACAAATGAATGATTCATTTTGCAATACACTACAATGTTTTCCAAAAATCATCATTGCCATAAAGATAGTGCATGTTCTTTTTTTGTATGTGATTCATCATAATAAACCACACAATGTTCCATGAAATGTCTACACTCCAAATTTTATACACAAACGTAGATAAATAGGCTTTATTATATACACAGCATTTACAAAAGAAAGTGGTTTAGTACTAACAATTTAATCTTCATTTACATATAAGTTATTTTTTCAATAACCTCTGAGAAAGGTACTCAAGCGAGAAGACAAGGCAACTACTCACATGCAATAATTGACAATGAATGAGAGG
Source organism: Centruroides sculpturatus (assembly GCF_000671375.1). Taxonomy (NCBI): domain Eukaryota; kingdom Metazoa; phylum Arthropoda; class Arachnida; order Scorpiones; family Buthidae; genus Centruroides; species Centruroides sculpturatus. Next base: position 589,769 of record NW_019384745.1, on the reverse strand, counting down.
TAACACTTAAAGATGACAATTATTTCGGAGTTATGAGTAAATTAAACAGGAACTAAACAGCTGGATTTAAAATACCAGCAACATAAATGGGGGTACCTATCTGTTAGTTTGATATTGGTTAGTATTTGGCAGTTTCAATTCTTTTGAAATACAGTATTAAAGTTATTTTTATTTTTTTATAAAAATATCTTAAAAAGAGGAAATTAAAATAGTTTATAATTTATTTAAACTTTAAATTAAATGCAAATATAATAAATAATTTCTATTTATTTGCCAAATTAACATTTAGTTGAAAACTTAAAAATGTAAAGTGTACCAAAATGTGAAAGAATGTTTATGTTGTTCCTATGTACCATTCACTGCAAGCCAATATAAAATAACTGTTAGAATAGTAGAATAGATAACTTTCACATAATTCCTCGCTCTCTTGATCATATGAATAGGTAACATACATAAGTATGGACCAAAGTTTATACAACAATAACTTACTTGCCCAAATAACATTTTCTTTTGTAATCTGACACATTGTAATATGTTACACTTCACAATTCTGGTTTCTGTACACTTTTTAATTTTTATGAATATACCAAATTCATACCACTTACACAAGGCCTTAGGTAGTGAATTCTCACATCCAAGTCTCTTGTGACAACAGATTAATTATCTTTATCCAACATGATAACTTCCATAATAAATACAATGTTGGAAGAAAAAAATGTCCGTATTGTTCATTCTCTAAGGCATAGTCTCGTTTCCATTATAGTTCAATAAAAAAAGTTATCAGGATTTTTGTAATGAATTCTCTGATGAACACTGAGCTGGAATTCAAACAGTCAATTTTCTTTCATTTACACATAATATATGATTTACAAATATTCATTCATACATGCTTATGTGCATTTAATTTCACACTTATTTAGATTTACTCAGAAGAACAAGTGTGCAGTCATACTCACAAGCATACATTCATGCACACAGACACACACATACATATATATTTATATATATGTACATCATATCCAATTTTTGTAAAACACAATCCTTCTAATGACTTGGGATAAGCACAATGCAGTGCCAGATCTGTGAACATCACAACCACAAAATTTGGAGGCTTCAAATTCTTCTGTGATTTAAATGTTAAGACCAGATACATAACAATATATTAGAAATGTTCATGGAAAGTTAATTTGGTTGTTGACACCATTTAATAAATGATGAAACAAGTGGAAAAACTGACTTAGTTCCTTTTATGATTGCATGGTCTGATGTTGATTCAATACTATATAACACCTAATGAAATACATTCCCCAGGAACATAGGAAAAAGGCAATATTAAGTGGGCAGGGAAGGCGAACCTTGCATTTGTACAGCTGTCCTTCTAGTTTCTTCATTCTTTAATAACAAAGGATGTTGCTGCTGCTTCTGGGTGGTTGTTGATACAGTTGGTACTATACCAGAAGTAGTTAGCAATCCTGGAAAATTTAAAGGCATTGTGGCAGTGGCCAATGTCAATGAGGAGGGACCAGAACTTGTGGATGTTGACTTAGCATTATGTTTTCCTACTGTTTGTAGTTGAAGTTGACTGAGTTGGGCTGATGTGAGCATCTGGCTTGTAAATACTTGCTGGTACGTAATTGACGGAGAGGGTCGAGTACCCGCCGTAACCACAGGTAAGGGTGATAAATTGACCGGTGGTGGCATGGATAAGTGAAATGTACCGTGACCACTTCCTGATGTCACTGCCAATTTCTGTATATTACTAGAATGCCGACTGGAACTTTTCACTATAAAAAGAAAAAAAAATCAATATAAATTCACAAACTCAGCAACATTACTCTAAAAAACACAAAACTTTTAGATTATCAATGATCAAGACAGTAATAATAAATTTGTCATAAAGATTATATTCATGAAAATTCTTTATAACCTCTACAAATGAATGTAGTATGAGATCAAAATGCCATAATGATACTGTAATATGGCTTATTTCATATATGTAATGTCTTTACATTTTGATAAATTTCTTAATTATAAATAAGTTTACTTTCAATTTATTTTGTGATATAAAAGCATGTCAATTTGTACACTATTGTATATAATTAATGCTATTTTCATAATTTAAATGCAACTTGTTATAAAATGATTCATAATAGTAATGTGAAACAAGTAAGCATGTAACAGAATTCTAATCATTCAGTAAACAAAAACTTTTTAAATACACTAATGCATACTAATGTTTACATAGTATGCATTAGTAGCTCTCTGAGAACGGGGAACAGTCCAGTCAGTCTTCAAATATAAATTTTTTGGAGCATATTTTATTCGCAAATCACACCTAAATTCAAAATTTCCAGCAAATAAACATCAAAATTATACGTGCTAAAAGGTAACATCAATACGGCTTTAGCACGGTATGCCAGCGATCCGGGGATTTCCCCCTGTTGGGACCAGGCCAAGCTAATACACAAGGTTTTCGACAGACAAGATATAAAAATTTTGGAGGCAGTAGAGATCTATAAGGCGAGCATGAGTGGAAACTGCATCAACACGGATGTCATTCCTGTATCAACAGCGTGGAAACGCTATCTTCACTCATAATATACGTCATAAACGATACGTCACAGCCGTTTTTCGTTCTTTTAAAATTTAAAAGGCAGCTAAATTCTATTTATAGAACGGTTTTTCCAGTTTGTATTTCCTGAAGAAGGCTGATAAATTTAGTGGCTGAAAACGTTCGATGTATAATTTTGATGTTTATTTGCTGGAAATTTTGAATTTAGGTGTGATTTGCGAATATTACAGTTCCAATTTATGGTGAGGTTGTATTTATTTAGCATATTTTATGACATTACATTTGATTATTATAGCCATTTTATTTATTTTATAATATTTTGTATTTTCTATTAAAAAGTACTTATAGTTAGTAATAACAAATAGTCCAACAAACAACTGAATACCATAATTAACATACAATATTACAATTAAAAATTAGCTTGATTATAAAAATTTTTTTTGGTGAAAAGAACGTTACCATGCTTTACGAACTACCATATTTTCCAAATGTAATCTCATCTATTCTCTTCTCAAAATTGAAAATCTCTCTTAAATTAAATTTTCAAGCATATTTTCAGCATTCATTCTACTTTAAAAAGTGAGTTTAATAACATAAACAAACAACTCCACTAACCCATTACTTTAATTACAACCAGATGATCTACTGAATTATCATGCCATAATAATGATAAGTTAATAATTAGATACAAAGTGATCATCCTGTCTAATTATTAACTTAGCCTTGTTACAACCTGATAATTCAACATATCATCTGATTTTGGAGTTGAACAACATTATATTTGCAAAGACTTTGTTTGGGTGCAAGACCAACTGGTAAAATTTCACAAGAAATGTATTTTGAAGCTGGTATTTGTACTTGTTATAGCTGCTATACGTTTAATGAAAAAGTCTGCCATCGCAATTTAGTTGTCGAAATTGTTGTGTGTATAATTCATTTTTACTCATTTTCTGGCTTTTTTGTATCAGATAAGACTATTATCAATACTATTCTTATTGACTAGATTTTACCTGGCATTACAAAGATAAAAATGCATTAATTATACTATAAACACTGTCTATTGATTTTGCCAGATCAAATGCAAATTTTTCCTAAACTGTAATTGAATTTTATGAATTTTACTTCTTGTTATCTAAAATCTAAATAGTCATAAGTGATTAAAACAAATTAGTTACATTATGAATAAATAAATGTGTTGTCTTATTAAAGCATATAACTTTTCTTTCTTTTTTTTTTTTTAAGAAATGTAAGTAATATTAATAAAATAATCTCTCCCCACTGTTTCTTAACAAATTTCATTAAAATTTTCTTTAACAGAGCAAACTGTTAAATTTAATGTAATAATTTGCAATATTTAAAAATGATTACATATGAGAGTGCTTGAATGAAATGTTCCAAATCACAAATTTTGCAAAACTTTTAAACTCCTATTTCAAATTTAAAAGAAAATTGTGATTTTCAGCAGTCCTCTAAGGAAATATTGCAAGTATATAAACTAAATTTGAAGGAGCTGTGTGTGTATGTGTATATATATATATATATATATAAACCAAAATCTGAATCACTAGTCAAATTTAAATCTAGCCTGCCAGTTATTTTTCAGATTATATTAAAGTTAATTTTGATTAATTACACATTCAAGTTTTGCTTAAAAGTAGGCAACTATACTACCAACTTAAAAAAAATTAATAATTGGAAATTTTTTGAATTTAATTGGCTAGTTTAGTAAATTCTGAAGAAAAGAGTGACCCAAAACAGGACTTAAACCTTTAACTTATGCTTATCAGATAAATGCATTATCAGCTAAGCTATCTGGACCCCTGCCTGTTTTCCTGGACTAAGGAAATCTGTATCTATAGGCATCCATGACACTCATGCAGACAGTAACAAGACAAGGCATGGTAAAGCTAAACATGTTATGTATACAATATAATATTTAGATTTTGGCTATTATATTATGCAATTACATATCTGTATTAAAGCTAATTTTAATTAATTAAAATTAACTTTAATATAGCTCAAAAATAATCTGGCAATTCAGATTAAAGTACTTGTAACAAAGTAACAATACAATATTTTCCAAAATTAAGCATAATTGAGATGGGCATTTAAAAGTTGAGCTAATTAAAGTTATTAATTAAAGACTATTTGATATGACTTGAATGCTGAAGGAAAAACAAATCAAATCTCTAAGAATTTGATTTACAAATAATACTTGATGCTATTCAACAAAGAAAATAATTGCATTACACTTCAAACAAACAGTAAATATATATCTGATATTTACATATTGTTTGAAATGTTTATGTGGACATATTAAATTTTGAAGCAATTTATGAAAATTAATTATAGCAACCTTTCTTTTCAGAAGCCTCTTGAAACTTGGTTTCCAGTTATAAGTTGTATTCATAATAATATTTATAAAGAAGGCAGAGATAAATAATTGTATATTGTATCACTTCTACAGTAAAAAATAATAATTTACAAATATAAAAAAACACCTCCATAAAGTACAGATACAAACCAAAACTTAAATAAACAGTAATATATTTAAGTACATAAAAAAGATCTAAAGCATTTATTTTATTTAAAAATCTTTCAGAATATATTTATACTAAGTTATCTTTAATCATATAAATACACTTATAGTACAGAAATCACATCTGTGTCTCTCAGTAACTTTCAGAGAATAACAACACTGAACCAAGTAAAAAATCTTCTGGTTTTCCCCACAGAATAGATATACAAACTACATACAATAAAACTGACAGAACTAAGTTCAAACAACAACACTAAAACCCATTACATTATAAAACTATGAGCCAACCAATGCAGTTTTTATCATCGGGCTAGATAATGGCTATAATACTAATAAATTATGAAACAATTTGGGTACTAGAGGGAGGTGTTAGGTGCCATTGCTTAATAAAGTATTAGTATTTAAAGAAATTAGTATTATAGCCGTTATCTAGCCCGATGACATACAGCATTGGTTGGCTTGTAGAACTTAGATCTTTGGTAATCCCAAAATTTGATAACTAACACTTCTGTGCTGAATGGATAAGTAATACTTCTATAGAATTTACATTGTTGCAGTATGTTTCTTCATTTTGATAGTATAAAACAATACAATTATGTATGAAAGAAATAAGTAATTTTTCATGCCAGATTCTTATTAGATAAAAGTTTAAGAGCACTGTCTATCAGCATTAATGAGGTTTTGATGAGTAAAACACAAAATAAATACAAAATATTTTGCAAGCACTTTTGTCATGTATAGAATTTCATTTTCAGGTGAAACAAAAACAAATTTTAGAATGTTAATATTAATTTTAACATTCATATTAAAATTTTAATATGAATAAATTTTAATAGTGCAGCATTTAAATTTAATACAGGCGTCCCAATTAGAACATATTAACATTGATGTTAAAATTCATATATGTTATAAAATTTGATTTGCTAGAAGACTTTCTATACAAGTCAAAAGTGCATGCAAAATATTTTGTATTTATTTTGTGTTTTACTCATCAAAACCTCATTAACACCAATAGACAGTGCTCTTAAACTTTTATCTAACAATATAATTATGATTCATCAATCCGTGAAGTGATCAAACATAACAGCATTTCACCTGGTAGTATTGAAAATGTTTAGGAAAATACATAAATTTTTCAATATGTCATTTAAGCAGTATAAATTTTAGACTTGAACCACACTTTTTATTAAACTATATAACTTATAATTTTTATCATGTAATTTAACCATGTTTATATTGGCAAAAACATGTTACATGACCAAAGTATTTTCAAATTGATTAATGCTTTAATAAAGCATTACTTTAGATATACAAGAAACACGTTCTAGCACAAATTTAGAATTATAAAAAATGAACTATTACAGTAAAATTTAAAACCAATGTCAAGACAAGAGTACCATTCATAACATAATTTTGCATAATAATTTGAATCTAATCAATTAAATTTTCTCCCCCCCACAATTTAAAAAATATACAAAACCACTTATTTTAACCTTCCACCTTTAATTTCACTTTTTAGTTTAAACTACAATAAATAAAATTTAGAATCCCACATGCTATTTAAATCAATGTAAATACAAAGACTTTTGGGTCAGCCAAAAAAAATATCCACACACAAAAGACATAAAATGTAATGTAAAATCCAAAATTATTTCAAATACATTATTATTTTGGTGGAATATGACACTGATACCCTCAAAAATTACAATTTTATAGAAACCATTCTGTATTTGTAATAAACACATTTTGGCAAAAGAAAATATAATTTTCCATAATATACAAATGTTTTCTTCATTTTCAACAATTTTTTTAATGAATCACCTTCAAAAATTTCCATTAATTAAATATAAGATTTTTTTTCCTTAAACTGATTTCATATTTATAAAATTTCATACTATCGTCATCATTTTGCTTCATATCATTTTACTGTAAGAGATTAAAATTTTAAGTAAATTTTAATTTTATTCAAAGCAATTGTAGAAAATTTACTGAAGAATATTTTACATTTTCCAGTTTATCATTTGTTTTCATAAAACAAAACATCCAAACACTTTATTGAAGTTCAAATTTTCTCTTAATAAAATGTTATGATCACACATGTTAAACTTATTCATTTACACCAAGAACAATTAAGAAGTTGATTATAAAATATGTCTTTTATATTAAATAAACTTAATACTGAAATCATTATACAAATTTTTTGTTAACTCCCAACACCAAATATATTAACATATTAAAAAATCTTGATATTTTTTTCTTTTCAAGAGGAAAATAAACTAAACATTAACTCTTGATATTAAAAAAAAAAAAAACAAAAAAAAGGAGGATTACTTTAAAATTTTATTCTTAAAAAGTATTTTTCAACATTATTAATGTGTCAGTGGCTAATTTCTTCAACTACAGTAATACACACAATGTTATTCCACTCACCTTATTAAATTGTTTCTTCGCAACTTTCTAAGCTTCCTGTTCTAGTGATTATTTAGACTGTTCGGCATGCTTAAATCTTATGTTTTGATCTATTCCAATCTTGAGAATTGCTTTTATTAAATTTCACTTTATTTAGTTGCTTCAGATCTGCTGCAGACAATCATTATTAGCAGTCACCATTTTGAATTCATAGTAAATGTTTTTCTATGAAGTATATTTTTCATTTGCATTTATTTAATGCTGGCATATTTTTTTCTTGATATCTGGCAACACGAGAAATGTGGAGAGAATTTATCCACATGTCCATTCAATTTTATTTATTTATATATAAAAGATAAAACTTAAGATGTTATTACTATCAGTAAATATTAATATATATGTTTTTTCAAGCACTTTATCATCACAGTTGACTCTCAAAAATCCAAATCATAACATGTACTTTAATCATAGCCATGTTCCAAAAATTCATTCAAACAAATCTTAAGCATTAGCAAATAAGACTACATATTAATAAATCAAACAATAATACAGATTTATGGTGGTTAAAAATAGATAAGAAGAAGAAGAAGAAGAGAATGAAAAATTCATTGAAGATTTCTGAGATACTTGTGATTCTAAACTGAATTATTATCTTAAATTTTCTGAATTTTTGAGAGCTAACTGCATTAGAATATGTCAAACATTAAGTACATTTAATTAATTTTGATGATGATGAATAATTCATAAAATAATATTAATAAAAAGAAATCCCTATTTTGTCTTTTAAGAAAAGTTTCAAAATTCAAATTAAGAAATCTGACACTTCAAATCATAAATACAAACAAAGCCTTGTATTATTAAATAAGTATTATTATTATTATTAAATACTAAAAAATTATTTATATCTCTTGTTGGAAATAAAAAGTATCTTTAACAATTCTTTTTCCAATTAAAAGTTAACATCAAAAAGTTTTTTGACTGTATAAAACAAACTTAATAAGTACTTTGTTTGAATTAATGTAACATGCAAAAATACAAACTGGAAAAATTCCCTGTAAAAACATAAGAATACTGTCTTGACAAAAAGCTAATAAACAATAAGAAGCAATTGATATTTGAATAAAATCTCTGTCAGAAAATTGAGGATTATCTATCTAAAATTAACAAAAAAATTCTCTGCCTTCTTTAAAATATTCAAAACTTAACTGATTTTTTCCTATCAGTTAATGTCTAAAATATAACAGAGTAGGATAGCTTAAAGACTATACTTACACAAAGAATAATTAAACATTTAAACTAATAAATATCAATACCTTTTGGTCCACTACCTGTGCTACCTGGTGAAGACAGGTCTGTACTTGGACTTGGTGTACTTGTCCTTGATGCTGGACTCGTTGAAGCATGATTAGAAATGCTTGTTCCTGAAGGATTACTACTTATACTTTTCTGATTTAGAAAAGGTGGTGGTGAAGGTCCCAGACCATTATGCAATGGAGAAGATACAGGCACCTGAGGACTTACAGAATCCTACAATACAAATTTAAATACATTATGAATAAAAATTCAAAATAAATTAAATAATAAATTGTCTTTTACAAAATATTGGCATATCAAATTAATGAATTTCATAAATCATGGATTATTATTTTATAAAATACAGTATAACCTCCAAATAGTGGACACCATTGAGACTGAAAACTTTGTTGCTATTTAGAAGTGAATATAATAGATGTCTTATTTAAAGGGTCTGGGGATTGTAAAAATGTCCATTAACAAAAGTTTCACTGTATACAGTATATTAAGTAATAACAGTCAAAATTAACAAAAACTTTGTTTATTTCCAGCAAAATAATTTACCAACATTTTTGACCTAATTCATGCACCCTCATCAAGCCATAGCTTAAAAATTCTACATTCAGAATTGGAATGTTTGAATAGAACATTCAAATAAAAATCATTGTAAATTGAATTCCAAACACTTTCCCATTCACTCTTCTAACAGAACAATAGTTATAAATATAAATACTACAATCATATATTCAGAACAACAACATATATAAAAATGTAACAACTAAAATAATAAACCCTGTCATTTCACTCACAAAAACAAGAATGATAGAACAGTTATAAATGCAAGTACAGTGGTGCCTTGTATAACATACTTAATCCGTTCCAGGTGCACGTCCATTAAGTGAAAAGTCTGTTATATCAAACGCATTTTACCATAGAAATATATGTTAAAACATATAATTTGTACTGCAGCATAAAATAACTGTACTGTTCCATTAAAAAAAGTGAAAATGGAGCAGTCACCAATTATGCAGGGTAGTGAGATGTTGTGAAAAGGTGGAGGAGGAACACTTTCTTTACACATTCATACAGATACAGACTTTTTACACATTGCAGCAGGTCTCTTTTTATTGTTTTTTAATCGGAGTCATATTCAGGAGAGGCTACCGGAGCTTACAGGGTCAACTCCTCTTGTTCCATCCTCTGTTTTATGCCTGCTGGCTTCTTGACAAACATGTCCAAGGTGGTCTGTTTCTCTTTCTTCTTCAACACCTGTCGGAAATGACGGGCAAGATCACTGATCTTGGTGGCCTCAGCTCTGTCTGGATAATGAGTGTTGGTAAATTCCTGAACCTCTCCCATTCGACAATGAAGTTGTTGTCAACTTTCACTCCTTCTGATGGTTTCTTGCATTGTTTCAATTGAAATCACCTTTCTGTTTTTTTAGAAGCCATGATTTGCATAACACTTGAATAAATGTAAATACCCTGCACTGAGGTGATGTGCGTAATAAACAAGGGAGCAAGCTGAATCCCAACGGGAGCTCTGTACTTTAGATATACTAATAATATATTCTAATAATACTAATATATTATAAAAATAGCAGATTGTCATTGGCAACGGAAAAGAGTGGAAACATCATTCGCACTTGTTCGCGGAAAGACAGTTGTTCACCTCACGTAACTCTGAACGGAAAGTCCGTTGTTCGAGTCACATAACGGCCAAAGTCTGTTGTTCACAGCGTCCATTATTCGAGGCATACATTATACGAAGCACCACTGTACTATTAGAAAAGTGGATAGTAATTTTTAATGTTTTAAATGTTGAGGAATTTGATTTATTACAACAATCCTTATTTGAATGTTCTATTTGAATATTCCACTAATAAAATTTAGAATTTTTAAGCTTTGGTCTGATGATGATCTACCAATTAAAACATTTGTAAATTAAAATATTTTACTGGAAGCAAATAAGGTATCTGTTAATTCTGATTATTCTGGTTCCAGTCTGGTTTTTACCTCAAGTAAAAGGTTTTGCCTAAGCATTTTTTGACTTGATATCATTTTCAACAACATACAGTACTTTAATGATAATAATGACAAACCACCACTGAATTAAATCAAGCTACTTTTCTGACAAGGAGAGCCTACGGCTTTGGGGTAACGAATTTTGATGATCTTTGGTGTAGAGGTAGTACACCATATGAGTGTACTACCTGTAAAATACTAAAGTGCAATACTCAAATATAATCGAGAAAATCGAACTTAAAGTTTTTTTAGCACTTTATATATAAATTATACATATTTCTATTCAAGCGTCCTGTGGCAGAGTGGCAACGAGTCTGATTCATAAGCTTGAATTCTCAGGTTCGATTCTCGAGTATAAATTTTTTTTTAAATTCATAAATACTTATAATGTATTCATTTATTTACTCATTCATTTATTTCTTATTATTTATTTATTTATTTTAATTTAATTTCTACTATTCCAAGTCTAATATTTTTATACTTTTGTTGACAATAACGGCACATTCTTGACACCTATGTGTCAACTTTCCCATCTAATTGTTATCACTAAGGTGACCGATCTAATTCTCACTAGGAGCGTTTTTTTTCTATCGGAGTTCTTTTTCACTTACTCTTTAACAGTTCGTTTCTAAATTTCGACACGAATAGACGTATTTGTGTAGTAAAACTTATTTTGAAAAATTATTTTATAATCAAAAAATGTCGTCAAGAGAAGCAAGTTCTTCACGTTGTGACGAAAAAACTGTTGATGATAACTCTTTATACAGTGATGTAAAATACTAACTTGTAAAGTGCAAAACTCAAATATAACCAAGAAAAACGAATATAATTTATTGAAGCAATATTATATAATTACATATCATTGTCAGATGTACATGATCGTGAATGATACTTATGATAAAAACATTCAAAACAAAAATTCTGTCTACACCAAGAACAACAAATAAATGCTGCTTTTTTAAAAGGTATCATCAGCAGTTTTTTCGTCACAACGTGAAGAACTTGCTTCTCTTGACGACATTTTTCGATTATAAAATAATTTTTCAAAATAAGTTTTACTACACAAATACGTCTATTCGTGTCGAAATTTAGAAACGAACTGTTAAAGAGTGAGTGAAAAAGAACTCCGATAGAAAAAACGCTCCTAGTGAGAATTAGATCGGTCACCGTTAGTGATAACAATTAGATGGGAAAGTTGACACATAGGTGTCAAGAATGCGCCGTTATTGTCAACAAAAGTATAAAAATATTAGACTTGGAATAGTAGAAATTAAATTAAAATAAATAAATAATAAGAAATAAATGAATGAGTAAATAAATAAATAAATACATTATAAGTATTTATGAATTAAAAAAAAAATTTATACTTGAGAATCGAACCTGAGAATTCAAGCTTATGAATCAGACTCGTACCACTCTGCCACAGGATGCTCGAATAGAAATACGTATAATTTATATATAAAGTGCTAAAAAACTTTAATTTTGATTTTCTCGATTATGTTTGAGTATTGCACTTTAGTATTTTACAGGTAGTACACTCACATGGTGTACTACCTCTACACCAAAGATCATCAAAATCCGTTACCCCAAAGCCGTAGGCTCTCCTTGTNATAAATCAAAGTGGAATTAACATCAAAATGAAATGGATAAAGGCCCATAGTGGCATATTTGGGAACGAGAGAGCGGACCTCCTAGCTAAGGAGGCGGCACACATGACTGACGTGACTCAAGGCAGGATCCCCATTTCGGGGATAAAGAGACTACTCAGAGACGAAACCATTGCAGAGTGGCAAGACAGATGGTCATACTCTCAGAAAGGAAGACACATGTTTTGGTTAATACCAAGCGTGGAAGAACGAGTCAAAGAACTCAATTGGCTCCCTATGGATCACATCAATTGTCAACTATATACAGGCCACGGGAATTGCTACTCATACTTAAAGAAAATCGGTAAAAGGCAATCAGAAGTATGCGATTGTGGTAGCGGCATTCAAGACATAAGTCATCTATTACTTAACTGTTACAAGTATGATAAAGAAAGGACAGAAATTCTAAGTCTTCATCATTTAAACACTGGAAATAATGACCTACAACTCTATAACCTCATCAGAGATAAGTGCCTCAAACATGACCTCAGGACCTTCGTGAGAAGGACACTTTTGTAAAGGTGATGGAGAAAGTCCTCTTCACCACCTATTGACCGGAAAGCTTCCGGCACATGCTTGTCAAGTTAGACAAGCAGGCTGTACAGTGTTATTTATGTATTTTATAACTTTTTACTCTATGTACTTAATGTCAATTTGTAATAATGTTAATTTTAATAAACGAAACGTCCTCCTTGTGATGTGAAAACGGGACAAGGATGATTCTGATCCCCGAAAGGGGAAATGATGACCATCAAAAAAAAAAAAAAAAAAAAAAAAAAAATGATTTAATACTTTTATTTCAAAACACTGCAATAAATTTTTCTTTATAATCATCAAGCATAAAATATAAAAATGGAAATTATAACAAACTAATAAAATATTTTTACAAAAAAAAAAAAAAAAACATATATTTAAGTTGAAGTAAAAGGGTAAATGTTTCCTCAATTTTTCTTTGAAAATCCATCAACTATTTTCAAATCATTATTGTTTAATACAAGTATAACAAACATCATGAAGCCTGATATGTACATAGAATCATCATCAAACAATTGCCTAAATAATTGGGTTATAACTCTACTCATTTTTAATAATTAATACTAAGTAATTTGCTACTTGAGGTAGATGTTAAGTGTCATCTCTTAACTAAATTAATAATTATAATTTTAATAAATTTATTAAATAATTTAGAACTATCTGGAAGAAAAGAACTGACCCAGGGTGGGGTTTGAACCTCCACTTGGTGTGCATGTCAGTTGCGTCACCTGAACCCCAAGCCATTTGCTTCCAAATGTATTTAAATTTAGATATAACCTGATTCAGGTTTAGTTAAAAGATAGCATGTAACATCTACTTCTAGTAGCAAATTACTTAGTATTAATTATTAAAAATTAGTGGAGTTATAGCCAGATTATTTAGGCAATTGTTTGATGGTGATGTTTAATACTTCTTGTTCTATATACAGCAGCATGATACTTTTTAACCTTTCTTCTGGTATCATACTTCTTAAAAAGAGTTTTAAAAAACTGCGTAAGACAGGAAAATATATTTCTCCCATTGAATTGGAAATATGGTAATAGAAATTATTTTAAAAACTTTATTTGAAAAAGTTGAAATTTTTCTTGCAACCTGATATACTTGTGCAGCAGTATTAAATTTGTTTTTACGTTCTTTTAAAAACAGTGTAAACTATTCCAATTTTTTATCAAAGTAAGTAATGTCTGTATTGTTTTTATAAATATTTAATTTTCTTTCTACATAGTTATTTTTTTTTCCTGTATTAGATAAGCTTAAATCAAGAATATTTTAAAAGTTTTTATATTATTCCTATATGTTTATTTCTATAAGCAAGTTTTGATATAACACTTTATAAATAACATTATCTATCTATATTCAGTTTATGGCTTCTGACATCATCTTCAGACCTCCAGGAACTCTCCCATATCTCTCTATCCATACACCATTCCTCTTTAATCCCTTTTTCACTACATGCTAACTTTACTCTGTCTTAAGTTTGTCTAGGTCTTCCTCTCTTTTTTCTTTTTTGTGGATTGTATTCCATTGACATTTTCGGGAGTCTCTCGTGTCATTCATTCTTTTCACATGTCCAAACAAAATAAGTTGTTTCCTCTTTATTTCTTCCAAAACCATCTCCTTCAATCCCATTAGGTCTTTGATTCTCTCATTAGTTATTCTTTCTCTTTTTGAGATTCTGCATGATCTTCTCAATGCATCCATTTCAACTTTTCTCTTCTCTTCCCCAGTCATTCTCCATGCCTCTGCCCCATATAACAGAATGCTTTTAACAATAGCATTATATATTCTGTTTTCCTTGATCTAGTTATTTCTTCATTCCACCATATTCCATTTAATCTTTTAACTGCTCTCTTACCTTGTGCTAATCTTGTATTAATTTCTAATGTATCTCTTTCATATTGATGAATTTGTATTCCAAGATAACTGTAATGTTCACATCCCTCAATCTTTTCTCTTCCTTCCAGTTCCATGTCTGTTTTAGCCCTTCCTATGCATAAATATTTTGTTTTACTCATATCTATATATAAACTGCCTTTAAAATATTCCTCTTTTATTTTTCTTGTCATGTACTCCAGATCATCAAGGGATAAATAACATAAAAAAAATTTAAAATGAAATTTTCTCATGATGAAAATAAATAATTTTCTTTATCATTTCTATTAAAAAAAGCTTTCCTTTTTTGTAGCCTATGCATTTATCCTGTTCCCCAAAAGTTAAAAATGTCATATAGTTGCTTCTTTTTCTACATAGAAAAAATTCACCACAGAATTGTTTAAAAAATATTCTAATTATGTGAAGGATCTGGTTTATTAAAATTATGTGCACTTGATTATAGTGATAGCATTTATTCTCTGTAAAATAGTGTTCCAAATTACTGTCATTAGTGTAATTTTATATTTATTCAGTTTCTTAAACAAAGATTTAACTTCCACTACAGTTATTTTTTCTGGAATTTGAAGCACAGATGTCAAATAAAGTCTCTCTTATATGAATATAAGCAATTTTTAGTGCTAGTATAATCC
Organism: Centruroides sculpturatus; assembly: GCF_000671375.1. Classification (NCBI taxonomy): domain Eukaryota; kingdom Metazoa; phylum Arthropoda; class Arachnida; order Scorpiones; family Buthidae; genus Centruroides; species Centruroides sculpturatus. Next base: position 574,230 of record NW_019384745.1, on the reverse strand, counting down.
CACGGTTAAGCACACAGCCTTACTCTCATAACATCTGCTCTCACTGACCATCTGGTGTCAGATAAATTCTTTTTACTATTAAAGAATTTTCACACTTCAGCAGCTTTTTAATACAATTTGCCAGCAATGAGTAATCAGGAAAAAAAATAATTTTTCCACAAACATAAAATATTGAATATTGAGTTTATACATTCAAATTTACAATTGAAAACTAATAGATTAGTTGACAATTCATCAAATAGCAAAATTTAATCAATTGAATGTTGAAAATTGCTAGCATCAACTATTCAAAAACAAGTTGATTAAAATCTTAATGATCACAAAGACTGAAGTAAACAATTAAAGTATTAAAATTACTTGAGAAGCTAGATCCCAGAATAACTTGGTCTCTGCATTACTGTAATACAGTCAGAATTTCCAACAGCTGAGTTACACAAAAACAAAAGGAGTTTTGATTGCAGAAGGACACGCTGAAGCAGAAATTTTTCAAAGAATGAGTGCAATTGTATGTTGACTACTCTCTGGAAAAATCAATGAAGTAGAGAAATGATCTGCATAATATCTCTCCAGTCAAAGATCATTAAAGGACAATCATCATCCTAGCCAGTTGTATGCTTTCATTACAGAAGTGACCATAGCACAGATGAATGATTGCATCCAAGCTAACAGATGCATAATGGAGGATAAATTTGCAAATACTGTGATTATTAGTTATAGCAACAGCCACATCATTATTGGTCAAATTGCAAAGTGCATGCCCAATGGGTTCTTTGATCACTTATTGACAAATAGAAGGCAGAACATATCTGACTATGTCAGAAACATCTCATTTGCTACTGACAGGAAGGTGATTCACTCTTCCATCATATAATAGTAAGTGATAAGTCTTGATGTCACCACTACAAACTCATTCTCAAGACATCTTCATCCAGATTCCTATAGTACTAATAGTACATTAAATAAATTTTTAAAAATTAGGCTGAAGTTTCAGATTATTTCATTATTCATTCATGTATTTCCAAAAAACACATCATATTTAATAGACATCATCAAATAAACTATATATTGATTCTGACAACAATTTTAGGAATTCTCTAAAAGCTAATGGCCTAAAATAAAATAATTTATTAGTCTATGGTAATAGCCTAATAAATAGTCTAGTAATAAATAATATTAAAATTATAAGTTATATTATATATAACATCTAATTTAGCTATGATATACATTAATAAAACTAGAATTTTATAGATTAAAAAAGATAATTCTCCAGTTAAAAAACAAATAAAAATAGACTAAACAATGATCAGTGTTTCCATTGTCAATTACCATATATTCATATATAAACATCCCAAAAACTGAATGTATTAATAAACCAACCAACAATCACTCAAATTAATCAGGCAGAAATTGTTAGTTAGCATAATTTCTATTCAATTAATTTGGCTGTTGGTTGGCCATTTTTTTCATTTTTTGAATGTCAAACATATAGTGATAACAGTTTAAAATTGAAAAGTAACAAAAGCATGTGCCACTTGACTGATAGGTCCCAAATACTATCATCAACAACACAGAATACTTCTATATTTTACTGCAAAAAAATAAGAGACATTTTCAATATCGCCATCTCTTGGAAAGAAATAACAAAAATCATAATTAAATTTTAGTATATTAAAAAATTAATCAATTTTTTTTTATACAGTCGACCCCCTATAACATGCGTTCCTATAACGTAGCGAAAAAATTGTAGCAACATACATATAAAGGAGCTCCTAAAACATTGTCGCCGACTCGTTTCGTGACAAGATTGATAGAATCTGGACCAATAGTGGATGAGCAGCCGAACTACTTTCCTCCGCCCTGCGTCACGCTATGGAGTGGCTAAATTGAGTTTGCTATCGTCTGTACAGTATTATATATAAATTAGGTACTGTACATATAATTATATATTAACTTAATTTATTGTAACTTTATTATAATTATATATATACTTCCCGCCGTCCAGCGCCACGCTACGAAGAGTTTAGGCGAGTAAGTTGAGTTTACTATCGTCTGTACAGTATGTAAATTAGGTACCGTAAGTCTAATACAGCACTAATTTTATACATTTCTTGTGAAAGAAACATTTCTTATTCAACGGCCATAAAAATTATTTATATTAATGATGTCTCCAGAGGTCAAGTTATTTTTCTGCGAAAAATTCGTTATCAGAAATCGCGGCCGCCGTTTCGTGTGCTGTTCCGCGACGAAAACAAGCTTTGAGCAACGGCGTAATCGAACGGTGCACACTCGATAAGTAATCCTACAATTTTTTGTTTATAGCATAGTTTATACGGATTATTCCCAAAAAATTATATGTGTTTTGGAAATGTTGAGTGGAATTACTCTAGAATTAGTTAATTTTATAGAAGAAAACCTTTCAAACAGCCTTAGTCCGTAAACTTCACATCTATCGGGCTGCGATTGGCTCATGTATTTAATCATTCCTACAACGTAAAATTCAATTAACATGGAACGTATCTAAGCGTTATAGGGGAGTCTACTGTATTACAAAATGATGAAATAGCTATTTATATACAGAAATCTATATAGAAACTGAACATCCTATTAACATAGTAATACAAGTTGATGGTAACATTTTATTTTTTAAATAAAATATTGGGTTGTTTGAAAAGTAATTTCGTTTTTTTTTTTTTTTTTTTTACCACTAGACGGATTAGTTGTATTTTTCCTGCCATTTTCATTCTAAACTGTATTATCATTATGTATTGTAAAAAGAGAAGACACTGAGGTCGGCGTTACGTGTGCGTTTTTTTTAATCGCTAGTACTTTCGACGAACATATAGTCGTCATCATCAGGTGAATACGAAGATTTACCAAAAGAATTAAACGGAAATAATCTGAGTTGGAATAGAACGCTTAAATTTAAGTTGAAACTTTAGTCAAAGTCGTTAGGAACATGATAGAAATATTCAAAAATGTTTGAAAAACAAACGAGCAGAAAGCTCCATGATGTGCGAATATGCGCATGCGCAGATCTAGACACACACTATACGCATTCTGGAGAATGCTAATTTTTACTTAATTGCTTGTATAGTGTGACCCATACACTGGGCAGCTCAAGAGTTGGAATGTTGCACGTGTCCAAGGTGGTAGTAAGAAGAGACTCCCATATGAAAACGATTTTTCGATCCTTACAGCTCTTGAGCATAACCGCTTGGGACCATAGTGGGTTGTAACCCTGCTCAAGTACTTTTCTTGCGAGCTCGGTGGTGTGTCTACCCTTCGCAACATCGTTTTGGTGCTCACCTGATGACGACGACTATATGTTTGTTGAAAGTACTAGCGATTAAAAAAACGCACACGTAACGCCGACCTCAGTGTCTTCTCTTTTTACATTATGTATCTTGACAGCTAGCATTTTAAGGTTTATTTGTAAAACATTTTGTTTGATTTTGTGCAATTGTTTATTTTTTGTGTCCCATCAAATATGGAAGATCGAAAGCAGCATTTTTGGCAATTTTGCTCTTTTGTTACCGAAAAGGCAAGAATGCTGTTCAAGCAAGAAAAAAGTGTGACGTGTGTGGAGATGATGTATTGACAGAACGACAGTGCCAAAACTGGTTTACAAAATTTCGTTCTGGCAATTTCAGTATTGAAGATGCACCACGTTCTGCATGGCCAGTTTAAGCCAATGAAAGCAAAATAAAGGTACTGATTGAAGCAAACTGCCAAATAACAACACGTGAAATCACTAAGAGATTAAATTTGTCAAATTGAACCGTTTATGATTACTTGAAATAAATTGGTTTTGTTTCAAAGCTTGATATATGGGTTCCACATGTTTTTAAAGAGAGATGTTCTCTTTAAGAACATGTGGAACCCATATATCTTTAAGGAATTTTTTTTTTTTGTTTTGGAGCTTTTACCAGACAATTTAACAACTGATTCGAAAGTGTACTGCCATCGAGTAAACAAACTGAGTAATATCATCAAACAGAAAAGGCAGCCAGAATTGATCAACAAAACAACTGTAGTGTTTTACCATGATAATGTCAAATTTCACACAAGTTTGGTAACTCGTCAGAAATTGTTATAACTTAGATGGGACTTGCCATCACACCAACCATATTTACCAGATTGAGCACACTCAGATTATTACTTGTTCTGGTCTATACAAATTTTTTTTAACTGTAAGACATTTACTTGAAATTACAATGTCAAAAATCACTTGGATCAGTTTTTTGTAAGCAACGATCAAAACTTTTGTAAATGTGAAATCATGCCACTACCAGAAACGATGACAACAGGTATTTGACCAAAATGGTCAATATATAATTCAATAAAATATTTATTTATTATAAAAATATTGTGTTCTTCCCCAATGGAAAAAAAACAAAATTACTTTCCGAACAACCCAATAGAACAAAAATAATTTATATAATGATGCATAAATTACATGAATTATAACCATGTATATTATATCCTCAGGATATGTATTTCATAATAATTTTAATTATTATTCATGAATGGAAATATGAAAGTACGATCAAATGAAAACAAAAATTCTACAGATACAGTAGAGCATTGATTATCCAATCCCCGATTAACCGTCACATCAGTTAACCGACCATTCTAGTCGGCAAATTCAAATGTCTGCTAGTGATGTGGCGCTACAATATTTGGCTATGTCTTGGTTACTTTAATACTACTTTTATGTGTTTTAGCTGGCAACACTGGCTCAACCATGAAAGGGAGCTAGTATTTTAACAAGGCTTAATTTTCTAATTTTTAACGATACAATAGAGACGATTATTATTTTAAAAATATTTTTGTTAGGCTTAACATCGATGAAAATTCAATGCAAAGTAGGTTAATAGCGATATACTAATATACTAATTACATAAGATACACTAATAATGTATTTTTTCATATTTTTCGGTTATCTGTTTTTTCAGTTATCCGACCAACCCCAGTCCCCAATTGAGTCAGATAATCAATACTCTACTCTATTATTATTGAATTTGAAACTTACTTATAATGTTCATATTTTGAAATTCAATTGCAACAAAATGAATCTGATATTTTCAATTCTCAAAAAATAATTATCACTTTCTACATGAATTTACAGAATTTGAAAGCAAGCATATTATGAGAACAATCCAGCAAAAACAAGGATAATGATCACTACAGTCACAACATAATGTATTTAATTTTGTAGGTCCTTCCTTTTTTAAAATTAAGTGAAACTCTGTTCTTTTTTGATATTAACACATCCAGTTCTTACACCTATTAATAAAAATTTTATCTTAAAAAAAAAAAAAAAAGTAAAACCTGAAATGTTTTTTTTAGAAAATTTTCTAACTTAGACACAATTTTAGGGATTTTTAAAATATTTTTTAATAAATATATCATTTTATTGCATCCAAATGTAGCACAAATTCTGCCAATCATATTTCTCATAATTGTCAACAATATGAAATTACAGTGGGTGATCGGTTAACGAACACCTCACAGAACAAACACAAGAAGAAGAGATGTAAAATAATGAATACTGATTGGTCTTCCCTTGTCTTCAGGCAAGAATTTGAAACTTTTCGGAGTGCAGGAGACATTGACATCAACGCTCAACTCAGTATATACTGATCGGATAGTATTCCTCCGAACTTTGAAACTCTCCTTTGTAATTCCAGCCCTTTATTTTTCTGACAGAAACAATTATTTTATAGTATTCACAAAGCTGTTGGGAAAGCTCTCATTAAGTTTTGTGTCAGTTTTTATTTTTGAAAGGTGAGAGTATAATAGCAAAGGTAGAGTGTGGGCAGAAGATGTCTGATGTTGCTTGGCAGTATGGCATGAACAGATCTACAGTAGGCTGCAGTTCAATCTTATCTAAGAAAGATACAGTATAATTGAGAAGACTCAAGCAGCTTAAGGAGTAACAAAAATCACATCTGAGAAATAAAAAACATTGAATAGCTCATAATAAAACCTGAAACAGATCTGACGACAGAAAAACGCCAAGAACTCTTGAATGAATAACACCAAGACACTCGGCAAGATGTTTTCTTCTGAAAAAGAGGATTAATTAATGCCAAAATCTGTTATTAAATATCTTTTGAAGAAGTGGGAGGATGTCAGAACAATGGTCTTAGAATGGCATCCAAACCAGGTTGAAGTTAATAGGCTTAGGAACCTCTACAATTACAATGCTATTAATTACTTCTGAAAAATACTAAAGAAGAGAGAAAAGCAATCGGCATTAGACAGATTCTTTAATCCCCACAAACGAAAAAAACATGACTAACAAAAATGCAAGACTGTGTACAGTCGACCCCCCTATAACGTGGGTTCCTATAATGAAAATTCCTATAATGTAGCGAAAAAATTGCGGCAGTATTTGTATAAAGGGACTCGTAAAACGTCGTCGTCGACTCGTGTCGCGACAAGATTGGTCGAATCTGGACCAATAGTGGATGAGCAGCCGAACTATTTTCCGCCATCCAGTGCCACGCTACAGAAAGTTTAGGCAGGTAAATTGAGTTTGCTATCGTCTGTACAGTATTATATATAAATTAGGTACTGTACATATAATTATATATTAATTATATATAAATTAGGTACTGTATATATAATTATATATTAACTTAATTTATTGTAACTTTATTATAATTATATATATGCTTTCTGCCGCCTGGCAACACGCTACGGAGATTTTAGGCTAGTAAGTTGAGTTTACTATCGTCTGTACAGTATGTAAATTAGGTACCGTAAGTCTAATACAGCACTAATTTTATACATTTTTTGTGAAAGAAACATTTCTTATTCAAGGGCCATAAAAATTATTTCTATTAATGATGTCTCCAGAGGTCAACAAATTTTTCACAGAGAAATAATTTATCAGAAAATGCGGCCGCTGTTTGGTGCGCTGCTCCGCGACGAAAACAAGCATAAGCAATGGCGTAGTTGAACGGTGCAGACTCGGTAAGTAATCCTACAATTTTTTGTTTATAGCATAATTTATACGGATTATTCCCAAAAAATTATACGTGTTTTGGAAATGTTGAGTCGAATTAGTCCAGAATCGGTTAATTTTATAGAAGAAAACCTTTCAAACAGACTTAGTCCGTAAACTTCATACGTGTCGGGCTGTGATTGGCTCATGTATTTAAGGATTCCTACAACATAAAAATTCTTATAAAGTGGAATGTATCTAAGCGTTATAGGGGGTCTGGGAGTCTACTGTATATATATTTTTATTTACAAACACCGTTAGACCTGATACATAATATAGCTAAACACCAACCAAATGCTGAAATTCTATTGGGCTAGTTTAAGGATAATTACTAAATGAATTACATAACCAATTTGGCTCTAGAGGTAAGCATTAAGTGCCGTTTTCTCCGAGCAGTTCTAAATTATTTTCATTAATTAATAATTATTAATGTTAATACGAGGTAGTGCCTAATACTTACCTCTAGAGCCAAATTGGTTACGTAATGTATTTTTATTATTATATATAAATAAACGTAGTAAGAAAGTGTATAGTTTTTATTTTTTGGAGTCTCCAGAACAAATTAATCAAATTCCCATAAAAACCTATGGTAAATTGATAATCGGTTAACGAACAAAGTCTTGGAATGGTTTATGTTCGCTAACTGATCATCCACTGTATTTACACAAATCATGCATTTAACTCTTAGTTGCCATATATTTATTATTTTTGTGCACTAAAAGGTGCTGAATTGCTTGTTGCAGACTTTTCAATAGCATGTCCTACATTGCTTTTATTGTATTTGTGGACACCATTCCTTCCACTTCTTTCTAATGTTACTATGATAAGCTTTTGGCTGCTTTGAGAAGAAAATTGCTGCTATGACACCCAAATTGCCTCTTATAAAAATGCTTGACATTATTTTATAATGAAGTCATCTATATTTATAACACATTATAACAGTCTTCTTCTCAACTTACAAACCTTGTGAACAAAAGGCATACCACCGCCCCGTCCACGTATGCTACACAGAAGTACATGCAGACCTCCAGAACACCAGATTAATTAGGCAGACCTTTCAAACAGACCATATCTGTAGCCTGGAGGCATGGGAAATTTATAAAGCAACTTGAAAGGCAACTGTATTAACTTTAAAAAGACTGCTAGATGGTGGTGCATGCGTGGAAGCACCTGCACAAGAAATTCAAACAAAGTCAATCAACCGCACGAATCTAATATATTCAAAGTTTAAAGTCGAGCATCATTGTTCTAACGTTCCAATTTTTGGAAGTCAGTTTTGTTAAACACCTGAGGCAGGTCTTGGTGAAGGCCAAAATGTTCGAAAATTACGTTAAAGTTCAATTACTGGCTAAAAAAGTTGTGTGAGATAGTTTATTTATTATACATGTAAGAAAATAGCTTTTTTTATGTACCATATATATACAAATTCATATCTACTTGGAGAAAATTAATAAATTTCAGAGGAAACATTTAATAATTTCATATTATTATTATTATTATTATTAAATACTAAAAAATTATTTATATCTCTTGTTGGAAATAAAAAGTATCTTTAACAATTCTTTTTCCAATTAAAAGTTAACATCAAAAAGTTTTTTGACTGTATAAAACAAACTTAATAAGTACTTTGTTTGAATTAATGTAACATGCAAAAATACAAACTGGAAAAATTCCCTGTAAAAACATAAGAATACTGTCTTGACAAAAAGCTAATAAACAATAAGAAGCAATTGATATTTGAATAAAATCTCTGTCAGAAAATTGAGGATTATCTATCTAAAATTAACAAAAAAATTCTCTGCCTTCTTTAAAATATTCAAAACTTAACTGATTTTTTCCTATCAGTTAATGTCTAAAATATAACAGAGTAGGATAGCTTAAAGACTATACTTACACAAAGAATAATTAAACATTTAAACTAATAAATATCAATACCTTTTGGTCCACTACCTGTGCTACCTGGTGAAGACAGGTCTGTACTTGGACTTGGTGTACTTGTCCTTGATGCTGGACTCGTTGAAGCATGATTAGAAATGCTTGTTCCTGAAGGATTACTACTTATACTTTTCTGATTTAGAAAAGGTGGTGGTGAAGGTCCCAGACCATTATGCAATGGAGAAGATACAGGCACCTGAGGACTTACAGAATCCTACAATACAAATTTAAATACATTATGAATAAAAATTCAAAATAAATTAAATAATAAATTGTCTTTTACAAAATATTGGCATATCAAATTAATGAATTTCATAAATCATGGATTATTATTTTATAAAATACAGTATAACCTCCAAATAGTGGACACCATTGAGACTGANATTTCTGTTGTCCATTTCATCTGTTGGCGTGGTTTTCCAGCCTTTGTGGTCTGTGGATGCATTGCCACAGAAACACCAAGGCTAGGTTGATTCCTCACTTCTGTTGAGGGCATTGCAGTAGCCATGCTTGGGCCAGTGCTGCTTTCGCCACCGGTAACCAAGGGAGACTGGAGCCTATTTTTCAAACGTGAGGCTCTGCCTAACCCACGAACGCGGACCTTGTTAATCCGGGCGACGTCCGAGCCGGTATCATACTTGGATCTGGTTACTACCATAATGATTATCTCCACAGAATGTGGGTGTGTGGTCACTCTTAGCTTCATTTCTCCCCATAGACCTTACTGGCATGGGTGTCCCTACCAGGAGCTTGTGCTCCAGCCTGCATTGCCCTATGGATCTGTAAAACTACTGGGCTCTCCCACCACGACCAGGTGGTGACCACGGGAGAGTTATTATTATTATTATCATATACTCTAATTATTGAAGTAATAAAAAAAAGTAGAAAAATGCTAACATTGATTATGTTTTCTAAAATTATCTATCAACAGTATATATAGGGTGTCCATTTACACATCTTTCTAGCCTTGGTAAGGACAGGTTATGGATTGCAGCAGGCACAAATAAATCAGATATTGTCACCATGACATGCACCCATTTCACTGCTATCTACAATCAGCAACATGCAGAAGATGCCACAGTGCCATACAGCAATTTGAGTGGAACATGTTAAATGTTAAATTCACAGCATGACGAACCACAACTGTACCATCCAAAGGTTAAAGGCTCCATTTCTATAAAAATTGAAAACCAAGATATGAATTTGTCATCATGCTTTTATTTAGTATCCTTTATCAATATTGCCAAATATGTTCTGTACTGAAGGATGTGCTGAACACCTCACAAAAGGATGTGCCCCCAATATGTTCTGTACTGAAGAAATGTGCTGAAGGAGTTGTACTGCATGAAATACATTTTTCATGCAGTACAACTTCTTCAGCACATTTTATGGACTGACAAGGAACTATTTTCCCCAGAATGGAATGTGTAACCATCACAACATGCACCACTGGAAAGTGTACTCCATGTTTGCATGCAACATATGTGATACCAAGTCTATTTTACCTTAAAACATGGTGTGAAATTTGGGGTGAGCAGCATCTTAGTGATTAAATGCACAATAGGTTAATGATATGGATATACAAATGATCAAATATAATGAAAATTCCAATCATCATTAAATCAAACACTATTAACCTAACTAATGTATCATTGCTAATCTAAACCACTCCTACATTGCATTCATGTTATTCAGCAATGCACTGCTACCTGTTATGTGTTGTGCAGCAAAGCATTCACCTGTCATATTTGACAGAATATTCTAGGATCCCACAATATTTGGAATGCATTAAAAGATGATAGTATGTAGTTTTCATGTGATGCAACTTCATAATTGACAATATTGCACTATTTACATTAGATGCTGAGATTACAACAACCTCCTTTAATAGAAGGCTGGAAAGATGAAAATTCACATCTCTATTTAGCACAAGCCAGATATAGTATACATTGGAAAAAGACTACAGTGACTGCACTATTACTTTTTCAAATATTGGTCAGGGAGAAATTTTTGTTACAACTCTGATTATACACATCCCATTTAGGCTTTAGCAAAAATCTAGACATTTTCAAGCTTTGAGCTCATTCAGATTTATCACTTAGTCAAAAACTCTAACATACAAAACTTTCAGCCAATTTAACATAGGGCCAAAACCTATAAGGATTGTGCAGTCCTTTTTGTTAAAAATTTTTTTACTTTGTTATTTCGTCAAATTTTTGTGAAACTTTGCCACTATTACATTCTGCACATCCAAAACACTTGTTAATAATAAATATCATATTCAACAGCAAAACATTGATTTAACAGAGCTGTAATACTTGAAAATAAACTATTACAGAAAGTTAAATCTATAGAAATATAGTTTATGAAACTTCGGTCGACTATTTCTAAATTATTATTATTATTATTACATATAGAAGTAAAATACTTACTGAGCGTAAAAGTGGGCTTGTAGTTGCAGAAGGACTTGATAATGTTTGAGGAGATGTATGATTATTAATTCCTCCATTATTTGAGTTCCCATTTCCTGAACTTTCTAATAGTAGGCCCATGTTTAAAGCATGAGTAACAGTCGCTGTATGATTAACAATCATTGTTGGTTTACTAGTACTAGGTTTACGAATTTTTGTTTTACTTTTGGCACTACTCCACACTGGACCAGTAGTACAAATAGTAGTAACATTGTTGTTTGGACCAGACACTGTTGTAGCTATATTTGAACTTTTATTGCTACCTTTACAATTTATTGAATTTCCAAGTTCTGTTTCACACCCACTTGTATTTTTTTGTAACTGTGAAAGTTGTAATCCTGCAGCACCAACTGTTATTCCTAGACCACTTGGTGTTGCTAGAAGTGTTGGCATTGCACTGCATGGCCTACTGACTGTAACAGAATGTAAAAGAGCACTAGTAACTGGCAACTGACCATTTAATATATCAACCCCTGTAACCACAACACTATTACTATCTTTTGTTCCCCTATTTGATGTTCCACTTTGTAAAGTTGCAGAAACATTCTGACTTCTAACAACTGCAGGAGATAATGCAAGATTGTTGCGATTAGTTACGAGATGAGTCGATACCTGAAGTTGTGATAGAGCTCCTAAATGGTCTCCTATAGTGAGAGGAAGAAGGGGTATTTGTGGAGGCAGAGCAACAGCACTTGTTGTTGATTGAAAGGTAGACACACTAGATGTTCTTGCCACATTACTTCCACCATTTGAACTTGATGTCAATAAAGTGTTTCGTTTCTTCTTCGCGGAGTTATTATTATTAGTAGAACCATTTCTATTTGCATTAAATGTCTTCTCTCTTATTTTAATTTTATTGGATACAGATTTAGAATGTGGTGGTTTGGACCCAGTTGTTATTGATGAATTTGATAATGATGATTTATTATTCACTGATATTGTAGGACGGGATAACCCAGAATGAATAGGTGAAGAAATAACTGTCTTCATTTCTCCCATCACTGCATTAAGATTTTTACAAGGCTGTGAAGAGGCAGGCTCAGAGCAACTAAAACTATATGGATCACTAGGATCAACAGGTTCTGGAACTGGTGGTAACCTCGATTCTACACACAATTTTCTGTAACAGAAAAAGAAAAGATTTTTAATGCTTGATATTTTCATTAAAAGAATAACAGTACAAATTTATATTAATTACTGAATCTAATTTTTCATTTTATATGTTTTAAAAAATATTGTAAAATGATAAACTTATTTCATATAACACTGTATCATTGTGCCCAAAATCTTCTTGTCCAGGCATCATACCATATACACTACACAAAAATGTGGAAACATTAGACTTAACAACAGCACCTACATTATATTACAGAAAGCAGTCACACTAATACATGCCATATAATTAGGAAATTCTTAAACAGAGACAAATTACATGATTTTTACACAATAACAAAGTTTTCTTATAGCCATGCCTTAATCTTGGTCTACCACCATCAGGCAAATCAAGTGTAGAATGGCAGAAAACAATTTTGAAAATGTTGGAATAGAACATATCTTTTATATTTTATGCTTTTATTAATATTTACAATGTAAATTATAATTATTATTCATAATATAAATATTTTGTATTTACATCATATATAAAGACAAAAACTATAATGTACTGTACATGGAAGCCTCTCTTTTATGATACCATGTTTGCCAACATTCTCCTAATCAAAAAGAGTTTTTAGATTCAACAAGTTTGACACATAAGGAAAACTACGCATTTGGCAGTTTGCAACTTAGCACTAACTGAAATGAAACAATATCTTTCATTTCAACTACTACTATCACCTCCAAAAACAGTCCCACTGGGCTCATCCTTATCTGCCATTTTTTTCAGAATTAATAATTCAAACAACAACAACAACAACAAAAAAAAAAAAAAAAAAGGTACAGCACTTTCCTTATTCCCTATCCCATTCCTTATCCTGAGATACAAGAGATACCTCTCGTATCTCAGGAATACATGATGACAAACTTTTCGCCTGAGAGGTCTTCCCAGACAAATTAAAACAATTTGTGAACTTTCCTCATCTTACATTTCCATCAAATTCACTATTGAATGAGATAATGAAGCACTAAGAATCTCTTTTCTGAATATAAGAATAAAAAGATTAAACTCCACTCTCTTCTTTGGCATTCATCATAAATTCAATAGAATCACAATAGTTATCTCAGCCAGCTTCTTCCAGCTGGATAGATAGTGGCATTTTTCCAGCTTCTTCCAGCTGGAAAAATGCCACAATTCACCCATCCAACCAACAACAAATCATGGAGAAATTAAAGTTTGTCATTACTGCTACTACCAGCACTGGTTACTCCTTAGCAAAATTTAAAATTCCAAACCACAGAATATTATTTTTCTTTTTCCTGTCTCTACTGTACACAATAAGAGAGCACATGGAGTGTCTGGATGTAACAATTCCTTACTTAGACAATATATCCTTAACAACCTACATATGTTCAATTATATTCTCCCTATTAGATCACATTGTAATCTATTAAGATTATTTTGTAATGACACACTCATAAGCAGCACTGGAGAGGTAGGGTTTAAGATCCCTTTAAACACAACATCTCAAGTGCTTGAACACTATATAGGGGCAACTATAAGAATGTTGTCACATTGTCTCAAAGAACACTAGAAACCAATGATTTTTCATGTAAGGCAAGATTGTCCCTGTCATTGCACAACAACCTACACAATGTAGGCTGGGAAACAATTGGTAAAATAAAGCCATGAGATCTAAAGACATAGGCTATGCTTAAGATAAAGAACCCACCAAAGGAATTGGGGAGTGAGCAATGCAGCAATTGTCTTTGGATATATTGACTTCTTGACACAGTTAAAGAGATATCTAGACTTGAATGGGGAATACCCTGTCCTGCATACTATGAAAGAAATAATCTGTAACTCTTTGTTTACATATGCTTGGATGGATGGATGGATGGAACTAAGAATATTCTATGTATGAGAGTGGAAATGGCAGAATTTACAAAGGATGGGAGCTGGAAAGCAGTAGCAGGGACAATATGTGGCAACATACCAGCCTTGTAGTTGACAGAAAACACAAGCCTAGTAGGTAATCTGTGTATAGTTAAGACTAAAAATGGTATCTCTGCACCTTGTTCTTGCTATATAGAAAAATTAATTGTGGAGTAGACAGAAGATAACATGTCTATAAAGACATACAACTCTTCCACAGTGCCATCCCATGCAAGCAAGACATCATCTACATAAAGTAGATATAAGAGTAGGTAGCAAATAGCTAGCAGGGAGCTAAAAACTCTAAACTCAACATTCCTCATGATGAGCTCCACAATAAAATATATTGTTAAATTGAAAGTAATTATTTTCTGTTATAATAAAGCACAACATGCTCCAGGTTGGGGGTTGTGCATGGGGCTAACAACCCCATCATATAAAAAAAGAGAATGGTTATGAAACAGCCACAAGAAAACAGGATTGTGACTGTAGTTAAGGGCCTCCAAGGCCCTTAATGCCAGATGAAGAAGATAATAAAGAGCACTTTCCTTAAATCTAATACCTGCAGAGTAACCAGCCTTGAGGAGTAAGCATTTGTAAGTATTAATGCATCAAAATGTGGTAGTGACAGATACAAATTAAAATATATGCTTCTAATGCTGTTTTTAGCATGTTTCTCTTATCTAACATTCCTGGTGTAAAGTGTATGTTATTTTATCAATTACAGTAGAGCCTCGAAAACTCGGCCTAATGTGGACCGAAGGGTGGCCGAGTTTGTGAAAATGCCGGGTTATCGGGAATTGCGTTAAAAAAATAAGTACGAGTGTGGAGTCCTCAGAAAATACTGTACTATACTTGTATGTATTGTGTGCTTGAGAATACAACAAAGAATAAACTGCTCAAATATCCTTAAACAAAGGAAAAGTACGTCTTTTATGAAGGCATAGAGCCTTTACTACATGAAAATAAAAATTAATGAATACACTGTACAGTAATTTACCTGATAAGACAGACCTTAGAAAAATACTTATGGGGCATAAAGCTGTCTTTATCATGAAAATTAATTAACTAAGGATATTTTGCCCTGCCAGGGTGTGGCCGAGTTATCGAGTGCCGAGTTTTCGAGGCTCTACTGTACTAAATTAGTACTGACTGCTTCCTTTGAACCTCTTTGGGCTGAAGCTCAACTATTAAATCAACTTCCTGTTCTCCTTGTGGGGGACAGGAAATTGATTTACATATGGAAGACTATGCATCTTAAACAACCAAATGTGCAACAATCCCACATTTGAAGTACTCAAACATTGGGTGGCTCTCCACAAGATACTGTCTTAATGACCTCTTAGTAGTACTTTTCTACATCTTATATTACATTTTATTGATATATCTTTATCCTTATATAGTTTGCATTGTAAATATAAAGTATATGAAAGATTTGATACATCTTTTGTTTTTATTTATATTACAAATAAAATTTATAATTTACATTACATTTTACACTTTTATTAATATTTATGTGCAATTTGTTATATTTTAATCTTATATATATTCTATTCTGACATTTTCAAAATCTGCTCTCTTCAATTCTATGTTCAATTTACCAGACGGCAGTAATATAGTATTTTCCAAGAGTGCTTGCATATTTTGATGTATTGTGAGTTTTATTTATTCATTAAAAGCTGTTTTAACATTCTCAAAATGTTTCTCTCCTTATTATTGTCATTTTATATTAATATATACCCATTTCAAAGCATTTTTATTACTAGCAAAAATTTTACATTCTACAGATAATAAAAACTATGATAGACAGTAATTTATTTTACATTAAAAATTAAAATTATTTGAATAAATATATACAGAAAACAATTGTACTTTAAAGGTGGAGGATGACTTGCTCTTTCTGTATGAACAGCTGCTCTGAATGCTGCTCGAGGTAAATCCCATCTTCTGTCCAAAAGAAATAAGCCATCACCTAACTGACGAAGACCAAATGTGCATAACTGAAAAATAAAATACAAACTTACAAATCAGTAAAACCATAATAAATAAATTTCCAATTGAGATAAACTTTAAAATTCTCTTAATCTTTAAGCAGAAATTAAGAACTTTGGAACTTGCAAGCCAAAGCTATGAAAAATTAAGTTCTTCATTTTTAATTTTAAGAGAATATCTATTTTGTAGGATTAAAAATAGATAAAATTTGACAAAAAACTTCTTACTCAAAATCACAATTATTACCAGATATTTTGATGTATATTTCAAAAGATTTTTTTGGACACAACACTTATTAATTTTATTTTAGAAGATATCTATCGCCATAAAATTTAAATCACAAACTCAGATATGCAAAAATTCTAAAAATTTATCTGTAATTGTCAAAAGATGTATGACAAATGTAATCGTAGACAAACTATATTAATAACTATTCCTATTTGAAACTTCTTAAATTATATTTAAATAAAATTATATCATGAACATACTGCAGCAGGCCTTGGATGATGAGATATATGGTGAGAATCTTGTGTAGAAATCTTTGGGGCACTTGTTTCTGATGCACATTCCTGTAGTCGTTGTTGAATGTGAGTTTCAGAAGGTGGCACTGGAGGCTTTGTTAATTCTCCACTATGTGATGAAGGCCTAAATAAAATGATTTTATATATTCAAAATAAAATTTGAAATGATATTAGAAATATCATCAAATGAAAAATCTAAGTAGATAAGTTTTCCAAAATTATTTATTATCCAAAAAATAAAAAGAAATGATGATAATAAAAACAGTTAAGTTGTTTTTCCTTCTCATATGAAATTTTTTGAAAAAGATTTTAAAGCTGCTTTTAAATTTTAAAACATATCAACCTTTTCTTATTGCATGTCACATTCAACCCTAGATATTTTTCAAAGTTATTACGACTGGCTTATTTTTTTCTCAAAGTTCACTTAACATTTTTTTTAATAAACTGTAATTATTAACTTCAACAAGAAAAAACATGGCCAATATTATTTAAAATCTCTAAGTTCTTTAAACATTATAAAGATGTATTTTGGAAATAATTATAAATTGTTAGGTATATCAAGATTTAAAATACATTAAAAATCTCTTTAAAAACAGAACTTAGTTTGTGTGTGATTAAAGACTCATGTTTTAGTTTGTTTTGTGATGAGTTTAGAAAGGCTTATAACATTGTGTGTGTGTGCGCGCGCGCGCATGGACAGTTTATTTATTATAACAACTAATTATTATATATTATTTCTGAAATCATTAATCTAAGCTAAAGAAAGATTCTGTGAATCTTATGTTTAAAATATTACATATTACAATTTATTTTGTAAATATGAAACAGTTCTATAATCTCCACTTCCAAAGGAAAACCTATGAGCATTTTCTTGAATACTAGGCTTACTTTCATTGGCAAAATTTTGATAATTTATATATATGGCGGTCTATTAGAGGTCTTAAAATTGACTAAGAATTTTAATGTTTTAATCACCCTGAACAGAAATGAAGTTGAACCTTCAGATTATCAGTTTTAACGTAATAATAATAAATACATTATATTATTTATTATTTAATTAATTATTATATTATCATTTAATATAAATCTTGGGGTAACATACAATGTTTATCTTACAACATTTATGAAGCTAAGCAAATTTGTTTTTCATAAGACATTTTCATAAATTTGTTTGCAATCAAAACATAACCCAATCCTTAACTTACACATACAATAATACAAATTATACATATGATCAAATGATAAGGCTGAGTTAACTACTGAGCCCCAATAGTTAATCAGACCTTATCATTTAATCATTAGAATAATTTTTGCTGATTATCTCTATCTAATCAGATATATCACTCTTCTAATCAATAAAAATATTAAAATTACATTAATAACATGTTGTTACCTCTAAGAATTGTGTCTTAAAATGCATTCTTGTGTTGATCATCAGAAATGATCATATTCATAGCAAACAGATTGTAAATACAGTAAAAACATCATTATTTTAAAATTCAAGGGAGAAAAAAGACTTCAAATTATAAGAATTTTTTTTGAATCAAGGCTTTTTGTAATTCTCAAATAAAATTATGACATTATCTTACTTGTAAACAAATGGATGAAATTGTGTGTGTTAATACTAAGAGTTATTACTTAGTAATTTAAGTTATTTTGAAAAACCCATCAGTTGGTATGTACTTAATGAAAACAATGAAAATGTAAAGAAATTACATTTAAAGCAAAATCTGAAAATAATGTATGAAAGAAGCTTAAGTGCTTCAAAAAGAATTACTGTGAATTTTGTCTAGAGGATCAAATGGCTAGTTTTACGAAGAATTCACCATCTTGAGTTTGAGATTACAAAAAATCACATTACTTGATGAAAACAAGCTTTATTAATGGCTAAAGCTATAAGTACACATTCTATTATAAATACGTACATGTATTTAATGAACTTCGGAATTATTGAAACAATAGATTTTTGTAAAAAATGTCCAAAATAATTAATTTCCAAACAGTTTTCTTTCATAAAAATAAAAAAAAAATTTCTCTCTTCATTGGCAACATTTTCAACATCCAAATGACCTTGAATGAATGTCCAATAATCAACAATGTGTAATTGGCAAAACTGAAACCACCACTTAGTTGTGGAAACTTTCATATAAACATGTAATATGATGGAAGATTTCAAATTAAAATATTTTTGCAGGTCACTGGACTAGATAATGACTTCAAATTTCATTGTATGTGTACAGTGGTGATCAATTAACAAACAGTTTGAACTGCAAACAAATTGGGCAATGAACACTTTTGCAAAAGATTTTTATGTTCAGACAACAAACACAAGAAGAAGTAACATTTAAGATTTGTAAAAGTATATTTTACTAACAACTATGAATGGTTTATGGAAGGAGACTTTCACAGTTGTATACATAATGTTTTTGCACTAGTTAATTTCTGTTCTTTGAATTTTTGTAAGTACTTTTCTGAACATTTTATTTAATAAAAACTGAAATTATGGGGGTCTAAAAACAATGGAGTGTCAAGAACTGTGTTCATTATAGAAGTTATGCAAGAGATAATAGAGAGGTTGAGGCGCACGTTTTAAACGTGTAAACGTGTACGTGTGACGTTCGGCGCCGCTTTCCCATAAGCCTAAAAGTTTGACGATGGTGTTTGGAATGTCGAGCGTGATTCCACCGACTATCCAAACACCATTGTCAAACTTTTAGGCTTACGGGAAAGCGGCGCCGAACGTCACACGTACACGTTTACACGTTTAAAACGTGCGCCTCAACCTCTCTAATAGCCAAGGTAGAGAGTAGGCACAATATATCTGATGTTGCTAGGCAGTAAGACTTCAACAGGTCTACAGCAAATACAATCTTACAAGGAGACCCTACGGCTTTGGGGAAACGGATTTTGATGGTCTTTGGTGTAGAGATAATACACCATGTGAGTGTACTACCTGTAAAATACTAAAGTGCAATACTCAAATATAATCGAGAAAAACAAACTTAAAGTTTTTTTAGCACTTTATATATAAATTATACGTACTTCTGTTTGAGTGTCCTGTGGCTGAGTGGTAACGATCCTGACTCTTATGCTTGAGTTCCTGGGTTCGATTCTCGTGTATACTTTTTTTTTTTAATTCATGAATACTTAAATGAATGAGTAAATTAATAAATACATTATAAGTATTTATAAATTAAAAAAAAATTATACGCGAGAATCGAACCCGAGAGCTCAACCTTATAAATCAGACTCGTTACCACTCAGCCACAGGACGTTTGAATAGAAGCACGCATAATTTATATATAAAGTGCTCAAAAAACTTTAAGTTCGTTTTTCTCGATTATTTTTGAGTATTGCACTTTAGTATTTTACAGGTAGTACACTCACATCGTGTACTACCTCTACACCAAAGATCATCAAAATCCGTTACCCCAAAGCCGTAGGCTCTCCTTGTGAGATGATAATAGAGGAGAACACTCTCTCTACGCTCAGCGTGCTTCCCAAGTGCCTGAGACTCGTTACCACTCAGCCACAGGACACTCAAACAGAAGTACGTATAATTTATATATAAAGTGCTAAAAAAACTTTAAGTTTGTTTTTCTCGATTATATTTGAGTATTGCACTTTAGTATTTTACAGATAGTACACTCACGTGGTGTATTATCTCTACACCAAAGATCATCAAAATCCGTTTCCCCAAAGCCGTAGAGTCTCCTTGCTAGTTAAGAGAGGTATAATCAAAAAGAAGTAGATAAAGGCATAATGAAAACTGCATCTGAAAAAAAAGATGTGCCATCCATGAAAATAGAGATTTTTTTAGTTTGTTATTATATGTAAATAAACATAGTAAGAAAATATACAGTAATACCCCGAACTTACGCGATAGGTGGGACCGAGCGATAACCGCGTAAGTCAGGGTATAATTTCTCAATTCGTGTAAAATCCAAGTCAGATGTATGTAAGCTAATAAATGTTCTCGCTTATCTTATCTCGTCTTTTGATTCGTTCATTGTTACAAAAAATCACCACAGAGAGTCTTTCAAGTCTCCGTAGATATAACAAACACAGAAATAAATAACACAGAATAAATTGTAGCTATGCGTCGATTCCGCGCGACACGTCCGAACATGTAAGTTGAACAATAGTGTGGGGGGAATGAGTAATCAAGAGTTGTGTGGCGCTCAAACAAAAGACGAATCGACGAGATTTGAAAATCGCGTAACTCTGGGTTCGCGAGGTATTACTGTATTATTTATTTATTTATTTTTTGGGTCTCCATAACAAATTAATCAAATTTCCATATAAATCTATGGTAAATCGCTAATCGGTTAACGAACAAGTCAGGTAGTGAACATGGTCTTGGAACAGAACCGTTTGTTAATCTATCACTCACTGTATTTTGAATTATCCAAACTAAAATATATGCAAAATCCTATTCTCTTGGCTGGAAACTAGACTTGACTTTGAATTATGCAATACTTTGAATTATCTGATATTGAAATAATGAGGTTTTACTGTAGTAAGTGATGAACATCTGAAGGAAGACCAAAAAATGAGCTATGGCACTAGAGAATAAATATTTTCACAAGTTTTAATGATACAGTTCCATTTATTTGCATTGTTTTTCTGTGAATAAATAAATGTTTAATTGTTGGCAATACTTAGTGCAGAAAAATGTTTCAACAGAGTCTAAACATTGAATAATAATATGTTTCATGCTATTTTTATCTATTGTGCATACTCAACACAGCTTGATCAGATGTACTTTTTCAGTGAGTGATACAGCCTCTAAATAACAAAATTCATGTTCAGTTCTAATTCTCTTCACAGTATTTTAGCATTTTATCTCCAATCAAACATTCAATAATTTTTTCCTCTGAATTTCAGACTTTTATGGCGTAAACCAGTTATTTGATGGAAAAGGATATATACACTGTGTACAGTTATGATATAAAATTCAATTTTTTTGACCATATAATGATTTTCTTAACATTGCATAATAATAGCATTGAATTTGTAAAATGGTGTACACCACATTTAATGATATCAGAAAACAGAAATCAATTTTCTGGGTACAAGATGAGCAGATAAAATACTGCTTGTGGTTCTGTTTGGATTTTGTCAACAGTCCCAAAGCAGTGTCCTTCTAGGCTCAATTTAATTTTGGGGAACAAGGCAAAAATTACAGGACAAAATCAAATGAATATGGAATGAGAGAGAGATTACCATCTTGTTTTCTGTGAAAAACTGTCATGTCCAGAATAAGATATCAGTAGGCATGTTGTCATGATGCAACATCCAAATGCCAATGTGTTATATTTCTGGTCTCAAAAACCCATGTTCAGCCTAACAAATGGGAACTGTAAGCTTGGTGGCAGATTTCTCAAGCTTGATGAAATTCATTAGATGCAGGTTGCTCAAATTTGTCAGACATCACCACAATTGAAGAACAATCCTCACACAAGTTCACAAAACTACAGTGACCTCTCATTTAAGCGACACACTCAGTTATGAGATGTTTTCTGCTGGTTCTGGCTAAAGTCTATAGGAGATAATATCTAAAATCTGTCATTTGAATGACTCTGTTCTACACCTCTACAAATGTTTCAAACTAATCTATTTTTCCCTCACTTTACCATTGTGATTGTCAATCACAAAAACAGAGTGAGGTAACTTTGTCATTGGTCAAACAGGTGCCTAGGAAAATAAAGCAGAAGATTATCATACTGGACATATCTGTTTTTAGAAAGAGAATGGCTGTTGACTATACATTTAGAGAAAATAAATGGTAATGTCTTAAAGTTATATTTTTAACATTTTTCATTTGAGTTGTTCAATTTCTCTCACTTATATGACTTTTATCGTTAGTCCCTTTAGTCATATTGTAAAGGAGTCAATGTCCGACCGTTATTTTATGTTTTTGGGCATTATTTTTAGTTAGTTATTTTCTTTTTAGAAGTCTTTTTTTTTATTTAAGGACAAACTCCTAAGCACATGTGACAAAGTCAAAAAAGGCAAAAAAGTTTAGTTTGCATCAATGACTGATCCTGTAATGCAAAATCATGTAAATTAGGACAGTGCGGAGCTGCACTGAACATTAAATAAAAGACAGCACATCCAATACAGCCATGTGGTGTAGCTCCTGGTGATGAATGATGTAGACACATCTCTGAGAAGCAATTAGTGTAAGCTGTATAATTTGATGAATGTCTCTTTTTGAGGTGGAGGTGAAATTTTGGATTTGATATTATATAAAGTATGATTTTCTTTGACTGTTGATTCTTTTTGTTACTTAGTAAATTTGTCAAACATTCAATTAGTTAACTGTTGGTACAATTAACCAATTATTGTTTTTTCTTTCTTATTTCAATATAATAAAAATTATATTCATTGTGAACTGTTACTAATATGTGGTTGTTGAACTATTATTATTATTATTGCTTTTGATTTAAAAGTTCAGGCCTGGTACTTGAACCCTAACAATGTGCAACCCCCTTTCTTTTTTGTATGTGGTGCGTTACAATATAACTGAGATATCACTGTACATGATAACAACTGAATGCATATTCACTCTCTGATGCCACTTGGTATGCTGACTCAGCAGGCTTAAAAATGATGACATTCATCATGGCAAGCAGTTCAATTGAATGGTACAGTCATGCCAACTACAGCCTGGGAACGTGACCTCAATAAAAGGTCATGATAAGAAACCTAAATTTCACAAAGCAGATCATCAATATTCTATATAATCAAATAAAAAGACATTGAACTGGCAAAAATGATGCTGGATAATAATTTTATTCCCCTATGAAATATTAAGTTATTATAAATCAATCACAGATCATTTGGGAAATGCTATATATCTTAAAAACAAACCAGTTAATCACCCTATACAAATGATTCCTGACTATTGATTTTATTTACAATGAATACTCAAAGATTATGTCAATTATCCCAGCTTTTTACTATGTGCTCATTCCAAAATTTAAAGTTACTTATTTTTGGCACTTATTTCCAACCTTTATCATAGAAATTGTTATGCTTAATTATTCTTTATTTTTCTTTGTTATTTCCAAACTGTAAATTTCAATTGTAAATGTAACTTTAAATGTACTGCGTGTCTACATTGAAATGTTTTGATTTTGAATGCTTATTACAATTCAGCAAATAAAATAATTTCAGGCTACAGTAGTGGTATATTTGGTGTTGTGCAAAAGTTAAAAATTACTGCCAAAGTTTTACTTTCCTGGCTGTTATATATAACAGAGGGAAAGTATGGTAATCAGTCAAAAAATGACCCTCTTCAAGGTTTTTGCATTTTTGGACTCAGGGCACCTTGAAACTTTGAGAATGCAAAACATTTCGGTTAATTTCTGTATATATGAATGTTTGTGTACTTGGGGAGGCCAAAGTTTTGCAACCCTCTTTAAAGCTTAATAGCTTCTGTACTTTTTGTCAAAAATTTCTGAAATTTTTTAGAGAGATTTGTGTATTAGGAGAATTGAGGCTATTGAATATTGGTGAGTAAAGGCTGATGGGTAGTGAGATAAAGAGAGTCATGTGTATCTCCAGTAGAGTCAAACTTAATAATGATTTTACTGGTTTTAGCATTTACAAATTTTTATAAAACCTATCCCTACCCTCAAAATAAGCCTTTTGCCATTTTATAATAGTTAAAAATATAATAAAAAGTTTTTAATAATAAAATATCATAACAGATGGTGCCATCAAGAAAAGCCAGGAAAGTTAAGCTGGAATTTTTTCAACATGTTTCTGTCACCAGAGGCAGCATGTCTCTGGTGACCGAAATCCTGCAAAAATGGCATCACTGCAGGAGAAAACTCAAGTTGTCATGTGATTTGCTGAATTTAAGTCCATTGTTATGGTGCAAAGAAACTTTAACCACATTTATCAAAAAGCAGTGCTAGATTTCCATGAGAATAGAAACATGCTACAAGAAGTTTCTGTCAAGTGAAAGCATACTGAAACAGCATGAAGACAGCTGGAAACATGTTTCTGAAGCTGTAGTTGAAAACGTCCACCAAGCATTTTTCCAGTCTGACAAAGTCAAATTCAATGAGCTTCCTGGAAATGGAAGATTCCACATGCAACTGTATATGTCTATTCAAACATTCTGAACCATATTATTTTTCTCCTGGTGACAGAGATGTATTGTAAAAATTTAGGCAGTATTTTAACTCTTGCACAGCACCAAATACCACTAGCCTGAAAATGTTTGCTGAATTGTGAAAAACTTTCAAAATTGAAACATTTCATTATAGACACACTGCATGTGCTTCATGTTCTATTTAGAAAGTCATCCTCAGGAAGGCATTCTGTAATGTTGAAAATGTTCAAAAGAAATATATAATCACATACACTGAACCAATTTACAGTGTGGTACAATAAACGACGAAAAATAACGAAAAACAAACGTTTCGAACCCCTTCTGGGCTCTTCATCAGGTTCCTACAGTTTTAGCTCGCAAATTCGAATAACGAATGTCGTTAAAATAACTTAACGAATAACAGAGATCGAACTTATTTTAACGACATTCGTTATTCAAATTTACGAGCTAAAACTGTAGGAACCTGATGAAGAGCCCAGAAGGGGTTCGAAAACGTTTGTTTTTCGTTATTTTTCGTCGTTTATTGTACCACACCGTAAATTGGTTCAGTGTATGTGATTATTATTGAGATGTGGTGAGTAGTTTGTTTTTATAAAAATATATAAGTTTCCACATTGAATATTTGTTTTTATCTGCTCATTTCACACCCAGAAAATTTATTTCTGTTTACTGATATAATAAAGCATTTAATCTGATTAATCTATATCAGACATTTCATTATTATAGTCTCTAATTATGCTTGATTTTTTATTTTATTGACTGAGTTCTCATAGTTGACCTGCTCTAACATTTTCTTTCATAATGCCAATTACAAGATAACTCGTAGGTAATTTTGGCAAAAATAAGCTTTTATTATAGATTTGAATGAAGAGTAAATGTTATAAATTGAGTACTGCATATACGCAAATGTGCCTAATTGAGAGTAGCACTGAGAAGCAATTCATCCAATGACAAGAGCAAAAATCAACATGTTAACTTTTTCTATGCAACTATCAAGAATTCTTGATGACTTCCATAAAACCTGCTTTGGTCAAGAGGCATGTTGTTAGCTGTCCCATTCCTCATTTTTAATCTGAATGTTTCTGCTTTATTTTCTATCATCATCAAATGAATGATTTGTGCCAATTTATGATTGATTACTTAAGATTTGAGGAATATAAACATCCAATAACCTGATTTTTTAGATTAATGCCAAATGATGTAATCTGACAAATTGATAACCCAATGTAATCCAGCAATAATCTGGCATTAAAAGTTTTAAGGAAATTTGTTACATGCAATGCCATAGACTTTTATATTGTTTCTTCATTAATTTTTCATTATGGGTACAAAAAGAATTCCTCTTTCAGTGTGGGATAATAAAAAAACTGGCTACCTATTTTCAGATACAGTCTATTTTTATGTTTTTGAAATGTAAGGTATTGTTTGTATTAGAACATTTGAGTTATGAATGATGTTCCATAGTCTGTAACTAATATTTCAAAATGTGAAGCCAGATCATCAGCTGAAGTAGAAAATTATTGTTCTTCAACACCATGACGTTCTTTAGTGTCATCAATTCAGTCAATTTTGTCTACAGAAGAGAAAATGAAAAAGACCATTCATAGGCAACAAACAGTGATCTCAAGATAATTATGCCAAATTAATAAACTGCAGTTGCAATGTCAGACTTCAATGTACTCATCAATGCAACTTAATTTGCTGGCTAAAGGTACATATCAGAAGATTTTTGAATGAGCAAGTTAGATTGACTGGTGTATAAAGTCCATATGGTAGGCATTATGATTTATTCCTGCCCAAAGGCACATCGAATCTGAGTATGTCTCTTTGCAATGCCAACTGAGAGATCACTTCAACAGTGGCTCTCACAATTGCATATGATTATGGGCTTTAATGAACAAGTCTCAACAATGATGAAAAAGAAAAGCAAATCTTTCTCAGCTGACAAGAATGTACATGCACTAACTTTCAATGGAACGAAAATGAATTATTGATATATGTAATACAATAGATGATGTTGGGTTTCAAGATTTCAAAGAGCTGAAAAAAAAGATGATCTGATATCTTAAATGATGTTCTTTTCTGTAAGATCTCGAAAAACAAATGGAAACAACCATTTGCCTATTTCATGCTATCTGGTTCAATTTCAGCAGGAAATCTGAAACTGCTGCTGCTCCAAGTCATGACAAAAATTGAAGAAACTTGTTTCAAGTAAGAGTTACAATTTGTGATCAAGGTCTTAACTATCAAAAAGTAACCTGACTAATTGGAGTCTCAGTGAAGAAGCCTTTTTTCTTAGGTACAAAAATCTTAATATTTCATGTTCAATATGCTACACTTGCTAAAAAGTTTGCATAACAATTTGAAATTCCATGATATTATTATTTGTGATCTTTGAAAAGAGAGCATCTTTCAGGATATAGCAGACTTCTGCATCAGGGACAAGAACAAACAGTTATGTCAGGCACATTAACTTAATATATGTACATTAAGAAGCATAATACTCTGCCCTTTTGCTATGATGAGAGTTAATGCTGCTTCACCAGTCACATTAAAAGTGCTCAGCAAGTAAACACAGAAAATAAAACACCTTAATTTGTTGCTGAGAAATATAATTGAAAAACTAACATTTTCAACCTGATTAACAGGCCATCATCAGGTCTAAAAAACGAAAATGGAACAGATATGTTCCATGTATAGAATATAAATATTTAAATCAAAATTTATAACAAAAATTTTCAAAAATATACAAGAGAAACGGAAGAAAATATAAAAATAACACAAAATAAAATTAAAATATACAAGAGAAATGGAAGAATATATAAAAATAACACAAAATAAACTAAAAAATAAAAAATATAATAAATCTTCCAATAAACTAATTCTAGCTTGAGTTTTCAGTGAACTTTTTAATCATGTATTTCCACGCCGACAACAGGCTCTCAGCATCTATCGCATTTAAACATCCCTCACGTAGCTTACTCCTATATATTTCAATCTTCTCCGCCGTCATTGATAAAGTGGGGAAAGATACTGGTTTTATTTTCGTTATTTAGACCTGATGATGGCCTGTTAATCAGGTTGAAAACATTAGTTTTTCAATTATATTTCTCAGCAACAAATTAAGGTGTTTTATTTTCTGTGCTTCACCAGTCTTTAGTTACATGATTGCACTATTATTTCAGTATTCTTTCATAATTTTTATCTATTACTTTTTAATAATTTTTATTGCTCAATAATAATTTAGAAATATTTAAAAATTGTTTGAAATTCTTTTCCATTCTTATTTTTTTATTGTTTGCTTTATTCACTATAATTTGAATTGTTGCTTTGTATACATTTCTTGTTATATCTTTTTTAAATATTCATTATTTTAATAATAATTAAAAATACATTCAAAATATAATTAATTTCATTTCTTAAAATTTTATATATTAATATTATCAGTAAACCTCACATCAATGTACCTAACCACTCAAATACAAATTTAATTGTTCCTAAAGAAATATAATTCAGGGTCAATTAGGAAAATTGTTCCAACTTCATACAAAGTCAAATAATTACTACACTATGGAGGATCCACTTGAAAAATAAGAGAAGAAGAGAATTAAACTTTCATTGTGCTACTATATATTAAGTTGTTTATTTTCTTTTTTAAATTATTAAACATTCTTACAAACTGCATTATTTCTTTGGTGAATTATATAGCGAACTTAAATAAATTACATAGTGATGAACTTAGTCAACAGAACATTGAATATGTGAATTATAGGCAGAAAATTATAGTACTATTTATTTATAATAAAATAAATAAACACCATGAATCCAAGCACAGATTATTTTTATTACAAGCTAAAATAAAATAGTATGCCCTGGAATTCTTGGTTTAGAAGTACAATCAGTTTTGCTTGCAAATTATCCATTTATGAATGACAATCCCTTTCAAAAATTTCTTTTTCATCATACAACAGAATTAATCTATCATCCTCATCTGCCAGGCCTTTATTCTACTGTTAATCTTCTTAAGACAACATTGAAATCTTTTGGTTATTCTTAGTTATTTCTAAACAAAATTACCATTCACTGTTTCCTACTTTATAAGAGATTCCAACAATATTTTCAATTTCAAAGTGCTTTCAAGCCTTTCAGGTTTATTATCAGTTATACTTACACAGAAGAAATTTTATAAATACCAGACAAAACAAGAGTTAAAACAATTTGAATTTAAAAAGTTTAACGTTATCTCTGCAATCAGAATTGTGCGCTAATAGTCATGATAATAAATTTATTTAATTGTTAAAAATGTTTAATGAGTTCCTAACTTGTTCTACTTAACTAATAGCAATTACTAATTTCTGTTAGGTGTTTCTATTTCAGTGCAATTACTTCATCTAATTCAGTTGATATCTACTTATCTTTCTTTTCATAAATTCAAAGTGATAACACAAACCAGCAACTGTTAAGGATGTTCATATTTTGTGACAACGGAAAAGAGTAAAAGGAAAGAAAGAGAGAAAAAAGAAAGTCTCTTTTCCTGTAAGTATTCATACTTCAAAACAATGAAAGAAAAAAAAATACATGCATTTTAGAAGTTTGCATTTAAAATTTGGTACCTCATAGTTATAATCAAAAGCATGCTCTGAAAGCATATAGGACTGAAAAATTTTAAAAAGTGTATGTCTATGCAGTTAATTAATTTGAGAAGAGAGTGGAAAATATTGTAATTTTATAAAAGAAATTAAAAATGATAATCTCAAAGTACATTTTATTATTTTAGGAAAGTTTTAATTATATATGTAAAGATAATATCTATTCAGATTTTATTAACTTAAGATTTAGAAATGAAAATTGTATTTCATCATATAAATATCTTAAGTTTTTCAAATTTACATTAATTCTACTCATTTCAATTATATTATTCTCCATATGAAGATACAAAGAATGGTAGGCCACCAACAGAGAAAAGTAGAATTTCTGTCAACTTTTCTAACTATATACATAAGTATAATGCACTAAATAATGTCATTTTCTCTTCTCTTTCTCACAAAGTATGAACTGACCTTTAACATAAACACAAAATTATGAAGATCAAAATCATTATTAATTATTTGCTGATTTTATACATTTTTTTATACTAAAGCAATAAATTTGAACCTAACTATATTAAATACAGAATAATCATATCTATTCATTTGATGATTAAATACAAATTAGATCTTTCATTCTCAGAATCATAACTTCTTTATTTTCTGAATTTCAGCCATTTTGCAACATTGTTAGAATTCCTAAACTATTCATTTTGTAGCTAACTCAGTTATTACTAGATTATTTTTGTATTTTGTAACAACATTTACCAAAATTTTGTTTTTGTTTTTTTTTTTATTTTCAAAATTCAAATAAAATTATTAACTGCCACCATTTCCATAACCCTGAATGGAACTCAACAATCAGAACAATATAACATTTTCAATAATGAAATACGTTTTAATTTGAATGAAATGTTTAGGAAAGAAAAATCAAAATTTGATGATAAACTCAACTATAATTAGATATTTATAAACAGTCTAATTTTGTATTTCAACAAATTTAATGCCTGGCCTGAACAACAATAATAAAATATTGAACTTTTGACTAAGTAAGTCATTTTTTAATGTGTAGTATGTAGTTACCATCAAAAAGTTTTGTAAGAATATACATTTACTGAAAATATTTAAATATTAAAATATATTATACTAGCAGACCCCGCCAAGCGTTGTTGTGGCTCAAAATGTATCTATTATAAATTTATAGCACTTCCCCCGTGGGGGGGATTTTTCGAAAAATTTCTTCTTAGTGTACATTCTCTTGACATACCCTATTAAAACGCAATCAAAAACGCAAAAACTCGCATCTAAAATAGTATAAATAGAAGCAGAGTTCTTTACGGTAAGCCTTAATCCTGTCTCTATCCCTTCAGTGGGGGGAATTTCGACACGTATATTACAGTATATAAAAACACGTGCGTATTCGAATGCAGCATTGTGTCAAAATTTCAAAGGAATTGGTAGGAACAAACGAACATTACATTTTTATTTATATAGATAGATAGAAGATGATCTGGTTTAGTTCATTTTCACACAAAAGCGTAATGCCTCACAGAAAAGCAAACTTAGGGTATCATAGAGTGTCGTAGTGCCATCTGTTGGACATAAAACCTTTACCCTAGATGATATAATTTAATTTATATGAATGTTTAATGGAATAATATACAGCCTATGTCCACCCTAAAGTTCCGTTCTAAATATTGGTGAAAGAATTTTTGAAATCGGATGAGTAGTTTCGGAGATTACCTGCTGCAAACAAACTTACATACAAACATTACCTCTTTATAATATTAGTATAGGTTTGGTACGAAGTAAAATAGTTTGTTAGTTTACCTATTTACTGGAATGCCAGGTGAAGTTGCTTTATTAGAAGCATGCTTAACAGATTTGAGCACTTGTTTATTAGCTGCTTTTGGTAATCCTGAACCAGAATTATTAGTTTTAGTTCCTGTAAAAGTAAAATTAATGTATATCAAGATTTAATTTACAATACAGCAAAACATAGCTAATATGCTAATTTAAATATCAAGATATAAACAAAAATCTTCCTATTCTATTGGGTTGTTCGGAAAGTAAGTTCGTTTTTTTTACCACTAGACGGATTAGTGGTATTTTTCCTGCCATTTTCGTTCTAAACCGTATTATCAATATATATTTTGACAGCTGGCATTTTATGGCTTATTTGTAAGAAATTTTGTTTGATTTCGTGCAATTGTTTATTTTTTGTGTCCCATCAAATATGGAAGATCGAAAGCAGCATCTTCAGCATATTTTGTTTTTTTATTACCAAAAAAATAAAAATGCCGTTCAAGAAAGAAAAAATCGTGTGACATGTATGGTGAAGATGCGTTGACAGAACGACAGTGCCAAAACTGGTTTACAAAATTTCGTTCTCGCAATTTCAGTATTGAAGATGCACCACGTTATGGATGGCTAATTGAAGCCAATGAAAACAAAATAAAAGTACCGATTGAAGCAAACTGCCGAATAACAACATGTGTAATCACTAAGAGATTAAATTTGTCAATTTGAACTGTTTATGATTACTTGAAACAAATTGGTTTTGTTTCAAAGCTCAATATATGAATTCCACGAGTTCTTAAAGAAAAATGCTCTATTTGCTGGGATTTTAAGGAAATTTTTTTTGGAGCTTTTACCAGAAAATTTAACTATTGATTCGAAAGTGTACTGCATTTGAGTAAATAAATTGTGTAATATCATCAAACAGAAAAAGCCGGCCAGAATTGATAAAAAAAAAAAAAAAACAGATGTAGTGTTTTACCACAATAATGTCAAATTTCACACAAGTTTGGTAACTTGTCAGAAACTGTTATAACTTAGATGAGACGTGCTATCACACCAACCGTATTCTCCAGATCGAGCACACTCAGATTATTACTTGTTCCGGTCTATAAAATTTTTTTTAACTGTAAGACATTTACTTGAAATGACAATGTCAAAAATCACTTGGATCGGTTTTTTGTAAGCAACGATCAAAACTTTTATGAATGTAAAATCGTGCTACTACCAGAAACGATGACAACAGGTATTTGACCAAAATGGTCAACTTATAATTCAATAAAATATTTATTTATTATAAGAATATTGCGTTTTTTCCACGGAAAAAAAACGAACTTACTTTCTGAACAACCCAATAGTATTAGAAACAATAATACTTATGTGAAGAATGTGTACACCTAGTTTGTTTATGTATGAGATATTTATATGTATGCAATGTCTTAGAATCTTTATTTTTAATAAATTGTTTTAAAAAATTAAACTTTTTAATTTTGGGGTATAGTTTAAAATAAAAAAAAACTTATTTACTATTTATTTTTTTATTATATAGAATGCTTCAAAGCAAATAAATAACAACCATAGATGTATAATAATTTAATGTGCAAACATTTATAAATAAATAACATTTATTCAAATGTTTAAATACTCATT
Organism: Centruroides sculpturatus; assembly: GCF_000671375.1. Taxonomy (NCBI): domain Eukaryota; kingdom Metazoa; phylum Arthropoda; class Arachnida; order Scorpiones; family Buthidae; genus Centruroides; species Centruroides sculpturatus. The sequence goes on along the minus strand of NW_019384745.1, from coordinate 541,107 downwards.
TGTCAAAACCTTGCATTTATTAAAGAATATAATTCAAAAACTAATACTTATCACTTAAAGACTAAATGACCAACAAATAAATTTAAAAAAGTAAAATAAATTAAGATTTCAAAAGAAATTTACTTACCAGATCCACATTTTGAATTTAGAACTGAAGAATTTGGAATGCTTATGGAATCTTGTATAACTTGTGATATCTGACAACTACTGTTTGTTTGATGTTCTGAAATATTAGATACCTGAGGCTGGGTTGATTTTTCTTTCGCTGCTCTATGATCTGCTAATAATTCATCAAAATTCTTTTTCCTTCCTATAACAGCTCTTCGTAATGATAACGAATGAGTCTGAAAAAATTATTATACTCTTATTTAAGAAAACAATTTCTAATTTTTTAAAATCCATTTTCGATATTGTGTAAGTAAGATTAAATGCTATTTACATAAAGTTCTTAGTAATGTAAAAGTTTAAAAGTTGTAAATTTATATATCAGTTTTGAAATGAATTCTACAGAGTTCTGTTTCTTCAGAAATAATATTTAGAAGAATTTATAAATTTAAAGAAAAATTAATTTTTGAACTGATTAAAGAACATTAAAAGGAACTCTAAATAAAATGAATATAGAATAACTAGTTATTATAAAATATTTAGATACATACTTTCAAAATTTAAAATCATCAAATTTCATTAAAATTAATTTCAATTAAATTTGTAATATTTATCTATTCAGAATAAAATAATCAAACAATAACCTTTTTATAATTTATATGATTAATAATTTAACATTTAATGAACTGATCATTTAAAATTAAACAAAGTAATCAAAGATTTTTAAAAATTTAAATACAATGTAAAATTTATAATGAAAATTTATTCTTAAAAGCTACTAAGAAAACTAGTCACTGAAAAATCTTACTGATATTATTGTATTAGAATTAGGCTTAACAATGTTTATGTAAATTACAAATGAATTCATTTAATAATATTACATTCAATAAAGACTAAGCATTTTAAGACAACAATAATTTCTTGAAAAATACTGTAAACAACTGGAGGAAAGGATATTCCTAGTCAAAAATTCAACCTTATAAATTCTGGTAACAAGTTTAATAGAACAAACATTTTCACCAAATTAATTGTCTTTCAGTTAACAAACTATTAAATACAAAGTTTGAACATAAATAGAACAAAAATTTAAACATTACATTAGAATGTACAAATTTTATAACACTTGGATTAATAGAATAAAAACAATAATAAACATGAAATATAATGTTAAAAAATTATTACTGGATTCATAAGATGTGAATTTTTAACTATTTCTTCATTATTATTGAAGGTACTATCACTAAGATTATCAGCACAAAACCTTTCTCACTAATTTCTAGCTGATAATCTTAGAAATAGTTCTAGCTACATATGCATAGTAGGTACTATCACTATCACCATCAACAGTTACATGTGATTTCTATAAAACTGATAAGTTATATCCTAATTTAAAAATTATAAAAATATAATATTAAACTGAAGTGACAAAAAATAAGAATAATTATTTCAAAAAATTTTTTAAATTTATGACTATTATTAATATAATTCCTTACATGTATTTCACATATCACAAAAAAAGAATAATTGAACTTCATTACTTTTATTTTAAAACAGACTATTTGAAAAACTACTTCATGCTCCACTGATCAAGTGAAATTCATAATGTCAAAAGGTGGAATCAAAACATTTAAGAGGTTTTACTTTTCCATTTTCAATTCACATAATTCAGTATTATTCATGCATTTATTAAACAATTTTTTTTCTCACTCTTAAAATTCTATTTTAAATAAAATCCATCCAATAAACAAAGCGTTGATAAATATATCACTCCAACCTTATAGTGCTTTGCAGTTATTTTGTAACATATCTATTTAAAAAAAAAAAAAAAACAGTAGAACCTCGATTATCTGGACTAATTGGGGATGAAGGTAGTCCGGATAAGGAAAAATCTGGATAATCGAAACAAATACTTTAATTTGTCTTTTAATGATAATACAACACGTTTTCTTTTCGATGACATATCGATAATATTAAAGTAAATACTGTATTTAAATCGTGATCAAATTTTCAAGAAACAAACGTTCATATTGAATTTGGACTACTACTGACCAACGCTAACAGACTACCTATTGTTTAAAAGGCCCTCTGGTGGCACAAGAAGGCAGATTTTATAAAATAAAAAGCAGTTGAAAATGCATTTTTATGAATAAAAATTTGACAAACTATTTATCGTTTTATGACGAGTAAAATTTTTTCGTCGTGTTCGCGTTTTTAAGTAATGCATAAACCTTCGAGGCGCAAGGTCCTATGGACCGCGAGGCATAGGCAGTGGCCCATGTCGTCCATGCTTTACGCCGCCCTTGGTCATAGAAATGATGTAATTTGAATATAAATTATTTATAAATACGTATGTCAAGTTATATTTTTATTACTACGTAAAATATATTTCAGAGTTTACGACCACTGTGCTGGGTGAGACGTTGTTGAAGCAAAAAAAGTTATGCATTCCATCACATACATAAACAGTGTTGTAATTCACCAAGTGTAAATCAGCAAATTCGTAAAATTTTTGTTTATTTTGAACAATCCGGACAATCGAAAATCTGGATAATAGAGGTTCTACAGTACATCAAGAGAAGTCAGGAATGATATCTAAGAGCCCTAATGTAATGAAGGATTACTATAAGCCAAATTTGAAATATTGTATAAAAGTGATGCAAAAAATTTGTGAAAAATTCAGAGATTTTACTTCAAAATATAAAAAACAAGGAAAATATTAAATGTTTAAAAAATGCTTTCGTCTTTAAATATATTTTTTTTTAATTTTGATTTAATCTTGATGTGTAAAAAATTCTATAAAAGTATATTTCTTAATACTATATGAAGTTTTTTTCATTACTAAAGAAAAACTAAAAATTAAAGTAAATAAAAATTTATGTATGACAAACCTTGCAGGTTAAGGAACGAGTACATGGTTTCCCAGTTTCTGCAACTTTTACCCCACAATGTTTATTTGGATCATATTCACGATCTATTGGAATAAATAATAGCAATTAAATTATTATTGTATAGTAACAAAATAAAAATAGAATAAATGGAACAAACTATATATATATATATATATATGCNTAATAACAATATTAAAAAATAAAATTAAAAATATTAAAAAATGACCGGCATTGCCAGCATTTGTGATTCTTGAACTGTAGAGAATCCAATTTCATCAGCGTTGTATTTCTTGAGAGAAATTTGTACTTTTCCATTAGTTCTTTTACCAATTTATAGAATATATCGGCCTCTATCATATTAAATGCTATTCATGCTTGTCCCTTCAGATGGAGAATAAGTTTTCCATCTCTAAAGTTTATATCTAATAAGTTTTCCATCTTTAAAAATCCCTCTAGCCAATCTCTTCTTGCCATCTTAAGATTATGACTGAAGATGCTTTTAATTTGGTTTTGGATTGCATATTCATAAATCATTTTTCTGACTTTCAGTGATATGCACCCATAGAAAATTTGATTCAAACATTTGATTTGATCGGCTATTTCTTTTTCTTAGTTAGGGTTAAACACAGTATGGCGGCCTAAGGATGGTTTGAAAACTTTTTCTTTCTTTATTCATTCTTGCAATGTTGAAATGGTAGATTCGTACATCTCGCAGCAGGCCGTATAGAATCTTCGTTTACCACCTTAATGACATTCTGTATAGTTTCTTCCGATCACGAACCTCCGGTTGTCTTTCTATGACTCGTTTCAGCCTACTCACCTAGAATAAAAATAAAAAAAAGAAATCACGTGAATTCAAATCATCATCAATTTAGCAGATATAATACCGGTCAACTGACCGGCATTACATCTGTTAAATTGATACCTGTTACGTCTTGTGGAAAAAAAAAAAAAAAAAAAACGTTATTAGTATAGTATATTAGTATATCCCATGTAATTAGTATATTAGTGTCAGATAAACAGTGGGTCACTGGTTAAGTCCCAAATGACCACTTACTCTGCACAGGCTGGTAAAACCCGATCTCGGGGATGTTGGATGGCTAGGAGGGCAAATCGAGCGGGGAGTGCGTTGGTAAGTCGGCAGGCGTCCTTAATTGACAGGAGACAGGTTAACAAAATAACAAAGCATTTATTGAATTCAACAAATCTAAACTACAAGAGGCAAACTTACTACTAAGGGTAAATGTGGTTATATTAAAATATTAACAGAAATTGGCGACAAATTTTGTAGCTATGTCGCTGACCTAATTTCTAGTTCGAGAGAGAGCACTTTTACAAATTCTAACCCCTAAATACCTCTCCATGGAAGGGAGAGTTGGCGAACGTCAACGGTATGGAAGGGTGTGGTGTCTTCTATCTGTTAGGAGTAGTAAAAACGTATTGAGGTTGGATGTCACGCCAACTTTTATTTTAATTAAAGCTTCTTCAAAAACTTCAGACACTAAATGTATGATTCGAATTCTCTATTCGTTTGATTTGCCTGAGGACGACGTGCATATTTACGTCGAAAGCGCTCGCAAGAATAAAATATATTAATTGTGTTTAACGCCTTAGTGTCTGAAGTCTTCTATCTGATGTCCTCTCTCTGTAGCTGGATCAAGTCCGCTGTATGGAGGTTCAGGAGTCGAGGTGGGCACTATCACAAAGTATAACTTCCTATGACAAATCGCCCTGAGCTTCCGGAGATTCAAGCTTTTATATCATTAGCGTGGGAAAACTGTCATGTGATTGACTTTTGTTGACGATGATGGTGCATTCTTCACACCTAACTGTAAACTTCCTCAGCTAGTCGTTATACAATCAGTGAAATCAGATCTAGTTCAAATTCTTCGGGTTTTTTCCGAAGACAATTAACAGAAAATTTGGATTTTTTTAAAAAACCTGTAAAAATCCGCGAGCTCACATTAGTATATCGCTATTAACCAACTTCCCATTGAATTTTCATCGATGTTAAGCCTAACAAATTTTTAAAAAAAATAATAATTGTCGCTATCGTTCGTTAAAAATTATTTTAAAATTATTTTATTGCTCACAAAACAAACAACCACTCATAATTAGAAAATTAAGCCTCGTTTAAATACTGGCTGCCCTTTAATGGTCGAGCTGTGTTGCCAGCTAAAACACACAAAAATTTAACAAAAATAATATTAAAGTAGCCAAGACATAGCCAAATATTGTAGTGCCACATCACTAGCGGACATTTGAAATTTGCTGACAAGAACGGTCGGTTAACCGATGTGACGGTTAATCAGAGGTCGGATAATCGATGCTCTACTGTATATAATTCTGTAATTTATATTTCAATAAATTTATTTTAAAATTAAGCATACTTTTGGTAAACATTTTATTTATTATTTACTACATCATATAGTAAAATGCTACACAACTGTAGTATTTCCCTGAATAAAAATGGAGCCAATATGCTGGACCTCAAATGTGTATCACTTTGCTGTAGTAGCTAAGCAACAAAGCTTACAAAGTATGAGTATAACTGTAATTGTATTGTATTGGCTGTTCCTTTTCCTAAAAGAAACTGCTATATATTAGGAAATATAATAGCTAATCGTAAATTTATATAAATTATTATTGGTCAATTCGAGTATTAACACAGTTGGAAAAATCTAACAAAATATTGTTCCATATAATAGTTTATTTAATATGATGTTTTTAAGATAATTTTAAAATAAAATACTGAAAAATGTGTTTGTATTGATATATATTATAATTATAAACAAGTCATAATACAATCATATCATATATATACAGTAATTTCAGTTTTACATTAAAATATATTTTTCCTTCTATAGTTATATTTGTATATTTTGCAGGTTTGTTGCAATGTATTTGGTTTTATTCTGTTGAATTTTTTATTTTTAATTAATTAATTTTTTTATTTTAATATACTCGTATTTAAAATAGTAGCATATAGATAGCAGTTTTAAACTTAACCAGTTTAATCTGTAATGTGTATAATGTAAATTAATTAGAATGCTTGCACAAGTTATGTTCTTAAATATCTGAATCCAAAAAAGAGTTATAAAGTAACTCAAAAATGTTAGTTCTGTAAAATATTTTAATGCTGGGTTAAGTAAGTAAAGGATGTTTTTATCACATAAGATATTCTAACTTGCATTAATTTGTCTTGTGTTTGAATTAATCATCACAATATATTTTAGAAGAATGTACATTATTACAAAGGAAAAGTTAATCGTAATACATAACAAAATCACCACACTATATTTGAAGTATATTGAATACTATATCATCTAAATCAGGAGTGAAATAACTTTTTATTATAAAAGAGCTTCTTGTCTTGAAAATTGTTGAAACTAATATCTCAAACACTATAGTAGAGATAACAGACTTATCACACTGCTACTGGTAACATCAAAGTAACACTTCTATCATCAGAATGGAACTTTATTATTGGTATGCATTTCAATACACAAGATCCTCATCAGCCATACATAAAAAGTGTGTAGATATCTACAATAAAAATATATTTAAATACAATTGAAATAACTCAAAAAGTTTAAGACTCCATTACAAAAGAAAACACAAATATAATTAATATTTTGCAAAAAACTGAGTGGTCTATACTTTTAATTGTAACTGTGGCCTTCGTTATACTTATGTAGGAGAAATTGGAAGAACTTTGGATGCTATATTATCAGAACATATATGATCAATTAAATATGCTTATGTATACTTGGCAGTGGCTATGCATTGAAATGAGTATGGCTGTGAAATAAATAAATCATCAAATAAACATTATTTAATAGATAGACAATATTACAAGCATTTAAGACGTTGATGAAAAATATAGAATAAACAATCATGAAGAAAGAGTAATATGTAAAACCTGGTTTCATTTTTACTCAATAGGAAGAGGGGTAATAATAGTTGCACAATACTGTGATGTGAATAGTAATTGCAACTGCTATATAGTGGATTAACAAGATATTTTCTTTTTAGATATTGTAGATGATTGTTTTTTAAACTGGTGATATATAATTAAAATCTTTGTAATGGGACTTAAATTATATTAATTAAAGCCTGTTTATAATGTAATCCTCATAGTATTGTGCAGTGTGGGTGAAAATAAATCTTGAACAGGTCTGTTTGTAAACCAGTATTATACGTACAGTGGTACCTTGGTATACGTCTGGTTTAGAATACATGAATACATCCAATTTGGAATACGTCCTGTTTGAACGAAACAAATTTTGCTCGGTATATGACTTTTGTTCGGTATACAACTTAACTCAATTATATGCGCCATCTATGAACAAGTAGCACTATCGATATGCTAGACCAGACTAGACGTTCACGGTGCAACGGTTTATAACTTTGTTAAATTTCTTCTGATTTTAATTTGTAAGTAAAACTATTATCTTTATTAATCATGAATTGCAAAAATGCAAATGAAAAGCAACAGAAAACTAATAAATGACTAGAATCACAATGGAACTGAAAAAAGAGATTGTTGAGAAATATGAAGGTGGCATGCATGTTTGAGATTTAACTGTTGCATACTGTATTCTGAGAACAACAATATTGACAACCGTGAAAAATAAAGACATTATTAAATCTGCTAATGTTGCGAAAAGGGTTAAATCAATTTCTAAACAGAGATCGAAGACATTAGATCATGTTGAGAAATTGCTTTTGCTTTGGATAACTGAAAAACAGTGTGCTGGTGCTGGTGACAGCGTATCAGAAGCAATTATTTGCGACAAAGCTAAAAAGATACATGCTGATCTCATGAAAAATCGAGCGGAACTAGCCAGGAAAGCAAGGTGTTTAAAGCCAGCCATTTTTTTACATGAAAATGGATTAATCATTTTTACATTACTTCTTATGGAAAAGGTTGGTTTGGTATACGCCCTATTCGGTATAAGTCCAAACATCAGGAACGGATTAAGGTCGTATACCGAGGTTCCACTGTATA
>NW_019384745.1:517448-527488 GCF_000671375.1 Centruroides sculpturatus | reverse complement strand
AGACACCATCTCTTGCTAAATTTAATATTTATTTAATTATAATTATTAAATTATTATAATTAAATAAATATTTATTAAATAATTTTCTGGAAGAAAAGAATCAACCCTGAGTGAGACTTGAACCCCATAACTGCTGCATACTGTGTAGATGCATTACCAGTTATGCTACCCGATACCTCTATCCTATCCTTTGCTTTCAGAAATATTTAATTTAGATATAATCATACTAGTTACTTTTCATTTTTTATATTGTTTGGCTTTAATATAACTATCAAGGTTAGAGCAATAGCCAACTGAATGATTAATTATAGGGTGTGGGCACTGAGTCATCCCCAATCAATGCCGTGAGTTAACATGAGGTTATATCTAAATTAAATATGCCTGGAAACAAAAAAATCAAACAGAGGTCTGTAGTGCAAACACATCTTTACAGTAAATAGCAGTTGTGGGTTTGAGTCCTGCTCCAGGCAGATTCTTTTCTTCTACAATTTTCTAAATTATTTAATAAATATTCATTTAATTATAATTATTAAATTTAATAAGAGATAGCGATGAGACCTAAGACCTACCTCTAGGCCAAATGATTTAGTATTCAATTACAGTAATACCTTGACTTACACAAACCCGCAGTTGCGCGATTTTCAAATATCATCAATTCGTCTTTTGTTTGAGCGCCACACAACCCTTGATTACTCACTCTCCCACACTATTGTTCAGCTTACATGTTCATATGTGTCACACAGAATTGACACATAAATAACACAAAATAAATTGTAGCTATTTCTGTTTTTGTTATATCTATGGAGACTTGAGAGAGACACTACAATGTCATCCAAACGAAGTAGAACTAATTCTTCTGCATCAAACAAGAAAAGAAAAACTTTATCTTTGGAATATAAAGTTAACATTGGGTACATTCATAAAGTCGAACAAGTTAAACGAGAATGACGTCATCATTATTTCTATTTCATCAGACTTTTCGAACGATTCGTTACTAATGCATTTGACTTTATGAACATTCCCATTATTAAAGACTTTGATACAAAAATGAAAATTTGTGAATTGGCAAAGAAGTTTGATCTACTGGAATTGTCGGTCAGAATAATTATAAAAGACAAAGAAAAAATTCTCGAAGCTGTGAAAAATGCTCAATCTTTAAATTCAAGCATCATTCATAAACGTCACGGTATTATCGTTGAGATAGAAACAATGTTAAAATTATGGCATGATAATCAAGTGAATGTAAAAAATTGTAAAATAATATAGGCCTAATTTGTTATACTTATGTATTATCAAGATTTTATTAAATATTTTTTTCTAAATTATTGTTTTCTTTAGTCTCCAGCCCCAATTAAAAATTATTTGTATGTATTTATATGTGAAATTATACCGACTTAGGCGAATTCGACTTACACGGTTACCACTCGGTCCCACCTATCGCGTAAGTTCGGGGTATTACTGTATTAATAATAGCATAATATAACCTGATTTAATATTTTTATGTAGTTTTTGTTGATAATAAAAAGCTTTTAATTTTTCCATTATAATAGCACAAAAATAAAAATCCACATATTTGGCTTCACATATCTATACATTAAATTTAAATTCATATACATAAAATTCAAATTAGTTCTAACATCAACATATGGACTGAAAATCATTTAACAGACAGTACTGAGATAGATATTAATTTACTAAAATTCACGGAATATATCCCCAAACCAACTATAAATTTCTGTACCAAATATGTAACAAATTATTACAGAAATTGCTTTTAGCCCTATGCATAATTAAATAAATTAAAAATATCTATAACTGTGAGGCAGCAAGGGCTTATCACACCAATGATAATGGGCACAGACACTCAGGAATCAAAGTAAAAACATTTAATAAACCAAAAATGGGGTGTACAATAAGATGATTACATAAGTATGGAAACCAAAAACCCAAAATGCATTTCGGACTATTTTCTATAGGAAAATAGTCTGAAATGCTATGCAACCATGAATGTCATGCTACCATGCAACGTTACAAAGAATTATTACTCCTGTCTACACTAATAACACTTACTGCTCATACAGTCATGGAAACATTTTCATCTTTTAATGTATAGCTTTAGGCATAGTTTTAAGTTTAATTTTAAGTTTATTTTTTTCACCTTGTATAAATTTTTAAGTATACCAAAATCTTTAGTTAATACCAACTGATGTGGGACTATTTTCTATTCAAAAACAGTCTGAAATGCATTTTGGGTTTTTCAGTTTCCATACTTATGTAATAATCTTATTTTTGGTTTATTAAATGTTTTTACTTTGATTCCTGAGTGTCTGTGCCCATTATCATTGGTGTGATAAGCCTGTACTATTATCTACTTCACGGTTTTAATTTAACAAATACGTAATTCACCAAAACTTTCTGATTTAAATCTTGGCTCTATGCCATTATGTTTCCAGACTTTTCTAAATCAATTAAATTTATCTAAATCATTAAATTAATTATTAACAGATGATAGTTTATCTATATAAGATGCCAAATCAGTCAGTCAGTAAATAACAATCCATCAAATAATAACTTGATAATTTTTGGCAATGTATTAAAAATAATATTAGAATTAGTAACGGAAATTCTTTAAAATAATTGCATTAGATAAATCAAATATTCTGTAATACACTTCTTGACTAGTCTTGTATTCAATTTTATGAGCTCTATGGCGGCTTTTCTTTTCTGTAAATCGTTTCATCGCGCTACAATTATACTGTAAATAAGTTTATAATCTTATTGTTTTAATAGTGCACATGTTTTTTACTTCATCATTCGATTTTATTGTTTTAATTGTAAAACAGTTTCCAATGTCATGGTTTTAACAGTGTAATTTTTTTTATGTATATTGTTTGTCTCTCACTGCTATTACTGCTTTATGTATCGTATTGTCATATCTACTGTATGTTCACAATTTTTACACCTTGTTATATATATTGTTCTTATAAATCATTAACATTCTAACTATTCTTATAGAAAACACCTGTAAATTAATAATTATCATCCGCATGTTATCAATCATCATCATTTCTGTGCTTCTCATAAGAATGTAATTTAAAAATTTTTACAAATTTTGTAACAGTGCAAAAATTTTATGTTAACTTGTATGCATTATTTCCTAAACAGTTACATCACAAAGAGTTGATAAGGGACTCGAAGTACAAAATGCATACTCTAGGAAATAAAAATGTGATTTTCTGAAGATTGTCCAATTTCTAATTGATGGTGTAATAAGTCTAGCAGAAAAGAAAAGCTGTCATAGAGCTTGTAAAATTAAATCAAATATGTTTCAGATTGTAATAAATTTTTGACAATTAATAAAAATAAATAAGTAATATACTGGACAGATCTCTCTGGCATGTTCAGTGTTATAGAACAGTCCATTTTACAGAAGAGTTAAGTAATATGCACTTTTTTAAAATATTTATTATGCATACTGGATACAATCCTTGATGTGGGGAGCAATACCTTCTCCTAAAAACAAAACAGCTAAATACAAATATTATAAAAACACAGAATAAATTATATAAGTAATAATTGAAATTATAAGATTCAAAATTAAAATGTAATATTTAAAGTTTAATGCTTGGGACCATCTATATATGCACTTAATACTAAATATTTCTTATGTAATCAATAAGTAAAAAATTTAAACTGAATGGCTGAAATTAATTTCATAATTAGATACTAAATCTTAAAGTTCACATAATTTATAATTATAAAAAAATATTGAAAACTAAATCATCTATAATTTTTCAATAGATTTATAATGATTATATCTCATCTCAACTTAAAAAACTTACAATCTTATTTTACTGAAAGTGAAGTTTAAAAAAATGATATTCATGTTATGCTAATTCTAAATTTAAACACTTAGATCTAAATCACAGTGTAATTTACCATTTCTAACAATTTAACTCTCATTACAAATTAATTAGCATGAGTGTGATTAAATTTATATTAAAGAACAAAATTTATTTTTTGATGATATAAAACTTTTATAGAGTAAGTCATTCATTCACCAGTATCAAAGACAATTACATTGTCACAAAATATATTCACAAATTTACTTTAGTTATTTTTGATTCTCCCAATACATCCACAGATTTATTGACAGTACTAATATCAATAAATCTGTGGACATATTGAACTAAATTTCAAACAAGACAGAATGCATTTATTTAATTTTCATTTAATTAGAAATTTAGTTTTAAATACAAGAAAACAGATATGAGCTATAAAAATATAACAATATATAATTTACAATGTAAGTTGTTCTAACAGAATCATTTTCTCTAAATTTGTACACATGTCTATACTTTTTAATCACTAGATTTCATTTTATTAATACAGTGGGTGATCGGTTAACGAACATAATCCGTTCCAAGACTTTGTTCACTATCTGAATTGTTTGTTAACCGATTATCGATTTACCATAGGTTTCTATGGGAATTTGATTAATTCGTTCTGGAGACCTCCAAAAATAAAAAAAGTATATACAGTAGAGCCTCGAAAACTCAGCACTCGATAACCCGGCACTCCGGATAACTCGGCCACACCCTGGCAGGGCAAAAAAAATCCTTAGTTAATTAATTTTCATGATAAAGACAGCTTTATGCCTCAAAGTATTTTTCTGAGGTCTGTCTTATCANGTATTTGGTTTTATTCTGTTGAATTTTTTATTTTTAATTAATTAATTTTTTTATTTTAATATACTCGTATTTAAAATAGTAGCATATAGATAGCAGTTTTAAACTTAACCAGTTTAATCTGTAATGTGTATAATGTAAATTAATTAGAATGCTTGCACAAGTTATGTTCTTAAATATCTGAATCCAAAAAAGAGTTATAAAGTAACTCAAAAATGTTAGTTCTGTAAAATATTTTAATGCTGGGTTAAGTAAGTAAAGGATGTTTTTATCACATAAGATATTCTAACTTGCATTAATTTGTCTTGTGTTTGAATTAATCATCACAATATATTTTAGAAGAATGTACATTATTACAAAGGAAAAGTTAATCGTAATACATAACAAAATCACCACACTATATTTGAAGTATATTGAATACTATATCATCTAAATCAGGAGTGAAATAACTTTTTATTATAAAAGAGCTTCTTGTCTTGAAAATTGTTGAAACTAATATCTCAAACACTATAGTAGAGATAACAGACTTATCACACTGCTACTGGTAACATCAAAGTAACACTTCTATCATCAGAATGGAACTTTATTATTGGTATGCATTTCAATACACAAGATCCTCATCAGCCATACATAAAAAGTGTGTAGATATCTACAATAAAAATATATTTAAATACAATTGAAATAACTCAAAAAGTTTAAGACTCCATTACAAAAGAAAACACAAATATAATTAATATTTTGCAAAAAACTGAGTGGTCTATACTTTTAATTGTAACTGTGGCCTTCGTTATACTTATGTAGGAGAAATTGGAAGAACTTTGGATGCTATATTATCAGAACATATATGATCAATTAAATATGCTTATGTATACTTGGCAGTGGCTATGCATTGAAATGAGTATGGCTGTAAAATAAATAAATCATCAAATAAACATTATTTAATAGATAGACAATATTACAAGCATTTAAGACGTTGATGAAAAATATAGAATAAACAATCATGAAGAAAGAGTAATATGTAAAACCTGGTTTCATTTTTACTCAATAGGAAGAGGGGTAATAATAGTTGCACAATACTGTGATGTGAATAGTAATTGCAACTGCTATATAGTGGATTAACAAGATATTTTCTTTTTAGATATTGTAGATGATTGTTTTTTAAACTGGTGATATATAATTAAAATCTTTGTAATGGGACTTAAATTATATTAATTAAAGCCTGTTTATAATGTAATCCTCATAGTATTGTGCAGTGTGGGTGAAAATAAATCTTGAACAGGTCTGTTTGTAAACCAGTATTATACGTACAGTGGTACCTTGGTATACGTCTGGTTTAGAATACATGAATACATCCAATTTGGAATACGTCCTGTTTGAACGAAACAAATTTTGCTCGGTATATGACTTTTGTTCGGTATACAACTTAACTCAATTATATGCGCCATCTATGAACAAGTAGCACTATCGATATGCTAGACCAGACTAGACGTTCACGGTGCAACGGTTTATAACTTTGTTAAATTTCTTCTGATTTTAATTTGTAAGTAAAACTATTATCTTTATTAATCATGAATTGCAAAAATGCAAATGAAAAGCAACAGAAAACTAATAAATGACTAGAATCACAATGGAACTGAAAAAAGAGATTGTTGAGAAATATGAAGGTGGCATGCATGTTCGAGATTTTGACTGTTGCATACCATATTTCAAGAACGACGATATCGACAATTGTGAAAAATAAAGACATTATTAAATCAGCTAATGTTGCGAAAGGGGTTAAATCAATTTCTAAACAGAGATTGAAGACATTAGATCATGTTGAGAAATTGCTTTTGCTTTGGATAACTGAAAAACAGTGTGCTGGAGACAGTGTATCGGAAGCAATTATTTGCGAGAAAGCTAAAATGATACATGCTGATCTCATGAAAAATCAAGCAGGAACTAGCCAGGAAAGAGAGGTGTTAAAGCCAGCCAATTTTTTTTTACATGAGAACGGATTAATCATTTTTACATTACTTCTTATGGGAAAGGTTGGTTTGGTATACGTCCTATTTGGTAAAGTCCAAACATCAGGAACGGATTAAGGTCGTATACCGAGGTTCCAGTGTATATGTTACTGTGGAAGATATCTACTAAAGACTACTGGAAAGATATCTGGCAAATGTCGAGATTCTCTGGTGAATGTCAGCATTCACACAGTCATTTCATTTATGTTCAAAATATTTGCTAAATACCATTATCTCTCACTTACACCAGTAAATGTTGACATTCAGCATGTACTGATGGTGAATGTTGAATAAAAATATTTTTATTACGTTAAGACAAAAATGCAACTTTTTAATATGTCAAAATAGGAGAAAGCTTAAGTAACAACACATGTAAATAAACTGTTGAACCTAAATCTAAAATTCTTAATTAGAAAAGAAAAATAATACACAATAATAAACTTATACAATTCGTTTTTTGAAACCGTGTTTTCGTATTTATTTACTATTGAACACAAGACTGTGTTATTATTAAAACACTTGGCGTTTATCCACTTTATTCAGTTTATCAACTGAATAAAGTGGATAAATGCCAAGTGTTTTAATAATAACACAGTCTTGTGTTCAATAGTAAAAAAAAAACTTATACAAATATAATGTGATTAACATTATACAATCTTATTTATTGAAACAACTTAAACTGTTATGACACTTTTAATTGCACAAGAGTCCCTTGCTTTTACAACTGCATTTATTCGTGGAACACTTCTTTTTGCAATAACAGCATGTATAGCCTTGCCCTCCACTTTTTGAATTATCATCTGCAGCTGCTTCTCTCAGTGATATTTCTTGAGAAGAAATTCCATCTATGGAAAGTAACTTTTCTTTACAAATTATGAACTGATTGCAGGTATAAAGCTACTTGAGGGTACCTTTTTTGTTTGCTAATTTATAAAAGTGAGAGTCTTCTATTCCAACAACAACCACCAACACATTTTGGGCATCTGTACGGCCACGGTTGACATCAGGGACTTGTATTCGTACAGTATCACTAATTTGAGCAGGTGGAAATTTTCTTTTTGAGGTTTGTAACATTTTTGTTGCTTGCGGTAGAAGATTCTCTTTCGTGGACACTCTTTTTATACAAATAAATTCGTGTTGTTCACTCAGGGCTTGAGATGAAAATGTGGTGGGTTGCTACTCCGCTTCAATATTTTGGCCACTGCTCAAATTTTCTTCAAAAGTATTAACAATTTCTTCAAGCTGTTCTTCGCTTTCAATATTTGTGATTTGTTTGCCAGACAAAGATGACAATGCTATGCCTCTTTTTGGTTTAATGCCAAGCATGGCTTCATAAGAACTTTGGCATATTCCTTTGTGATATGTAGTGTTCTTGGTAAATTGTACAAAGGGCAAATCTTCTAACCATTTATTTGTATAGTTATTGTTCATCCATGCAGTTGTAGTGCTATGCACTTTGTCTGTCTTGTAAATTACATTTTTATTTTACTATATTTTTCATTATACGTGTCAAGTTTTGTTATTTTGTAATGCGTAAATGTCATTTTTTCTTTCGCGTTGCATGTCACCTTGTGAGGGAGTGGTTGATGAACTGTTGATTGGCTGTTAAAGAGACCACATGATAGGAGGAGGGAGGTCTAAACAAAGGGGAGATATAAAAGGGTGACCCCACAATGGGAGAGAACTTTTTGTTTCCTTAACCTGCATGTACTGGAAGAACCTTGACAAGACCAAGGACGAAGAGAAGGTAGGTAAGGGTTGCCATATACGAACTATAAATGAGTTGAGAGAGATCGAAGGGGAAGGAAAGAAAAATCCAACTGCATTGATGTATGGACAATATGAAGAATAATATTTCCAAGTATAGACTAGAAAACTTTGTGGGTTAGGAACCCTTGCTATGTTATTTTGTGATTAATAACAAATTTTTTTGACACGTGAGCATCAACCCCTTTTGTTATCGATTACGAACTACTGTATATCGTCATTATGAAGAATCATGTGCAAGCAGATCGACGACACGGACTCTCCTTGTAATCAATTGTGAAATTCTTTCAGATTTGTAATTAGCGAGCTGATTGTACTAATCACATATTATTAATAGCTGCATGATCAATCATCATTGAATTGCTAATGTTATCGATGTCTATATGTACACACACATAATTTGTTATAAATTGCTTTTTTTTTTTTATTATCAATTGGCTCCGAGGTGTGTTGTATTATGAGGTCCTCAGATAACTCTTACCCCACATTAAGGTTGGGATTATTTCGGTACTCCCCAAGATTTACACAGTTAACATATTCTGTATATCCCAACTGGTCCTTTCAACTGATCTTTGTGTTTGACTATGACGAGGCTTTCCATGAACTATCTTAATATCTTTCCACATAGCGCATAGTTCAGATATGACTTGATTACAGAATTCCCTACCATTATCTGAATGCAATATAGCTGGGACATCAAATGTTAAAAATATTTGAAGTAGATGATATGCTACTTCTTCAGTTGTCTTACTTTTCAAAGGTAGTAGCTGGACAAATTTCGTTAGATAATCTTGATACACCATTATGAACTTATATTTGCCATCCTTGTGCGACTACAGGTTTATCAGATTGACTTAACATCTTGAGTTTAACTCCAAACTAACCATTTGGTTTCACAATAATACCTTTATTAGGTGCACTATGTTTCATTTGACATTGTTTACATAAATTTAAATTACAACTTCATATGTAATATTTTTGTTTTAAGTTGCAATTCTTTAATCATATGTGTTCTTCCTCCACGGCCTATTCTGATGTGAGTTTCAGATAGTATACTGAACAATTTATCATTGTTAACATAATACTGTATATTTGTTTCTCCTGGTTTTAATGGTACAATTAATTTCTCTTCATCAATAATTTTTAAAATGTCAAAACATTTTAATTGTCTGTAATCCAAAGGTGTGCTGCACTTGTTTTAGCAGAAAATCACTTCAGAAAGTATTTTAGAGTACAGGTATACCTCGCCTTACGTCAGTAATTGGTTCCAGGAGAACGACTTAAGTCGAATTTACTTGTCTCCAAATCTACTTGTCACTAGGCTAAACCATAAATTACCAATTCTGGTTCTGTATTTTATTTATTAATGCATTTTTAATAATATATGTTTAATAAGGATCTATTTTAAGCTTACAAACAAATAAATTTTAGTTTTTAATATAGTACAGAAAAAAGTAATCTAAATTTACGAATGCATGTACTGTAAATACAGTATATACTTGTAAATGTATATATTTTAATATGATTTTATGTGCTTTAAACATTTTTCTAGTGATATTACGACTTCAATATTTGTGGC